>NC_134455.1:337102190-337409806 GCF_047948215.1 Lycorma delicatula
TCTGTTTATTTATTGGTTCTTTTATATTTTCATTATTTGAGGATGATTTTTTTTTGTTTTATCTTTTGATTTTAAATTTATTCCTTTATTTTTATTTTATTGTTTTTTTGTTTTTTAAGTTGTTTTTAATTTTTAAGTTGTAGATTACTTTAAAAAAAGTCTAAATATGATTAATTTTCCTCTAATACTTTATTTCGTTGTTATTGTAGATCTGTGTAATCTTTCGTTTTAATGGTACAGTATTATAAAACTGTACCATTAAAACGAAATATTACTGGGCCAATCAAATCATAAACTATTCTAAAATCTATGGGTTCTCTTTTGAGTTCAGAAACTTCCTTAAGGAAAAATTGAAAGTATCTGAGGGATCAATTTTCTGTTGAATTTGGAAAAACAAAGCCTATTCCTTCCGGTGATCCAGAAGGAATAACCTATGAACCAAAATGAACGCATTTCAAGTCACTGTACTTTCTAAAAGACATCGTAAGACCACGCGCTTCTTCTGGAAATCTGTTGATTTCAAGAAGTAGGAATACTTCTGCCGCTGAAATTAACATAAGCACCTTCAGCAAAGCAGAATTAGACGAAAATACAGAAAGAAATTTTGTACCAAGCAACGAAAAAGATGAGTAGCATGCAAGCGATGAACCAGGATGCACTGAAGATCGAGATGAATTAGGTATTTCACAAAAAAGGAAAACAGGACCGCGCGTATGTGGAATACAATGAAGCTATGACAGACATGGAGAAGAGAAAGATAGAATGCATGGAACTCGTTCGTGAAAATCGTTGACACGAAAATGATGATCTCTTATTTTTCAACAGTCTGCTGCCACACATCACCAAAATACCTGAAAAAATGAAATTTCGTTTCAGGAACAGGATTCAACAAGTCGTTGATGAGTTTGCTTATCCAGATTCTCCCTAGGAGTATCAAATGCTCAAAACTTCACTGATAACCCATACAGGGAGTTCTTATTACAGTTCATCATTTTCAGGACAATCTACGTCTCTAGCTGCAGCTGGTTCCTATAACAATTATGAGTATTTTACATCAGCAGAAGCAAGTATCCAAAAACTGGGCAACAACAACCAATAAAAATCATATTTTATATTATACATTTAATTATTTCGAATATTAATCGAGTTTTTATTACGACTACTACTTTTACTTCTTTTTTTATTGTTATTTTTCATGTGTATTTTTGAAATTTTTATTAGTAGTTTTTTATTTCTTAATTGCTTTGTTCAAATAAACGAAAACCAAAAAAAATTATTCACTGAATACCTTAACTAATAAAACCATTTCATTGTTTTGAATCCATTATTCTGGCAATAAATAATTAACCACAATAATTGCAAAAAATTATTAAAAAAAAAACAACGTATAATCTGTAGGCTTCAGTAAAATATTATCATTAAAGTATATTAAAAATAAGAAAGTTTTGAACTTACCTTAAGGTTACCTACGTCGTTCTTCTACAAGTATTTTTTGTTTATGAAAGTTACACATTTCTTTAACAATCGCTTTTTTAATTTTCATTAGAATGTAGTTGAATTTTTCAATTTTCATTCTAAAGTAATCGTCAAACCTGTCGCGGTCAAAGGAAAAAGATGATTATATTCGCCGTAACGTTTTCCTTATTAATATGATGAACACTGTTTTTTCAGTGTTCATGATATTAAATGTGTTAAATTTTACGGTGTTTTTAATTTTTTATAGTTATCTCTGAACTCACCGGCTTGGTCTAGTGGTGAACGCGTCTTCGCAAATCAACTCATTTGGAAGTCGAGAGTTCAAACGTTCAAGTCCTCGTAAAGGCAGTTATTTTTATATGGATTTGAATACTAGATCGTGGATACCGGTGTTCTTTGGTGGTTGGGTTTCAATTAACCACACATCTCAGAAATGGTCGACCTGAGACTGTACAAGACTACTACAACACTTCACTTACACTCATACGTATACTCATTCATCCTCTGAAGTTAATATCTGACGATAATTCCCGGAGGATAAACAGGAAAAAGGAATAGTTATTTCTTGTAATTTTTTTTAAAAGGCGGGCTCTTTAATGTATAATTAATATTCAGTGCCCCCGACTGCAATTAAATATTTTCGTGGAAGGTCAAAATTTTCTTATCGATGTAAGCAATTAGTGAGAACTTAAATTAGACCTTTAATGCCTACTATTTCTACAGCATTAAAAATATTTAAACAAATTAAAACTGTCTGAACGTTGATTGGTCACCCATAATTTTATTTAATACTGCATAACGTTTAGTCCTTTATTTCCATACCTTGTTTTCTTTTTTTAATTCGATTTATTGTCCTTTTTTAGTTAAATTTATTTATTTATTTATTTATTTATTTTTTTTTTGGTAGTCATGTTTTTCATTTTTATAATTTCTTTTATTATTAATACTATTTACGATTATTATTATTAATACGATTTCACAAATCGTTCAGCTATATTTTTATAAAATATATCAACATAAAAACAAATTCATGTAATCGCCGACGGCCATACCACGTTGAATACACCGGTTCTCGTCTGACCACCGAAGTTAAGCAACATTTGGCGCGGTTAGTACTTGGATGGATGACCGCTTAGGAATACCGCGTGCTGTTGGCATTTTTTTTTTTTTTTTTTTTTTTTTGTAAAACAAAAATTATTTTTCAGTATATAACGTAGCAACGTTTTAAGACCTAATATTTTTTTTTATAGTTTCAAGTTAATTTTTATAATTTTAGATGATATGGTACCATTTTCGCTACGTGAATAAATGAAAAACTGTATATTGTAATTAAAAGGACAAAGTGAACTTTTATTAGTGCTATAAGTTATGAAGAAAATGAAAGTAACTGTGAATGAATGGAATTATAAATGGGAATATTATTAGTAAATTAAAATATACACTTGAACTTTTCTCAATTATCAAAATATTAATCAAATGCCAGGGTCAAAATGAAACCTCTTAAAAATTAAAACACACGACTGCCAAAAAAATAAAAATAAACATTTTTCAGTTTCAAAGATATACTTACTGTTGCACAAAGTAAAATTATAGCAACTTCGTCACTTGACTCCGTGACTGGAAATGAAAAATATGCGATGAAATGAAGCAGATTTGGCGCTTAAAATCTGTTTCTATTATGCGAAACCATCTGAGTTGATGTTGACGGTGCTTATTGTCAGCGCCGGCTTTCGGAATCTGTATTCGGCTTGCACAGCGCGCGTACCCTAAGGTATTACTTCAGAGGAAGAATGAGGATGACATGATGAATGTAGTCTTGTACAGTCTCAGGTCGACCATTCCTGAAATGTGTGGTTAATTGAAACCCAACCACCAAACACCGATATCCACGATCTAGTATTTATATTTGTATAAAATTAACCTTTACTAGGATTTGAACCTTAAAACTCTCGAATTCGAAATCATAAGAATAACTTATTATTTAAAGTTTTGTAAAATAATTTTAATATAATGTACTTATGCTATAAAAATGTGAAATGCTGAAGTTTATGTGATATATACATAATACGGTATTTGGACTAAATCAATGAAAATTTAAAAATAAATATCATTACTACTATAGTCAAAGGAGGAGGGGAAGGAAAAAATAGAGCAAGATTTGTTTATTTATCATAATTTGATAATATATGAAACTTTAAATTCAATTCAGTTATTTTTAAAATATTACAGATTTCATACTTTAACGGAAAAACGCATAAAAATATCGTAAAATAGCTTAGAAAGGTGTTATTTTGCAACAAAGGTAGTGTAATTGTGATCTAAGTTTTTTTGAGAATTGTAAACCTTAATTTACTGAAATGCGTATGATACTAATACAAAAACAACCTATGATCGTTATACGTAAATTAATGCTACCATGTAGATAATCCTAGCAAAATATCTTTGTAGTAAAAAGATTGTTTTTTAGTATATTACAAATGACTTATTTTATAACTAGAACATTCGGTGAAACATTTAAAAGAAAATCTTTAGTAAAACAACGATGGATAAATCGATTTATAAAAACGATATGGACGAAAATAATTTATTTTTTTTTTAAAAAGAAAAATATTAGTCTTCATTGGATTTTTATACCTATTTAATCGCAAGTCTTTATATCTCAATTGAAATTATAATTATTAGGGTCTACAATTATTTTTCAAGAATTCAGTCATTTTCAGCTGAAATGAAAAGGAGAAATTTGGTTTCTTGTGTAATATATCATGAAATTTCTGTGATGATCGTTATATCATGCTTGCCAACTGAAGCCGTGCCAACTTTTTAAAGTGACTGATATCATAAAACATGACGTGGTAACGTTGAACAAGAGTATCATGCGGTAAATGATTGTATTGTATTCGTGCTACGTTACAATATAGCCCTTAATAATTGATGTATAATAATAATAATTTTTAAACGGTATAAAAATATAAACGAAGGAATAATAATAAAATTTTCTAAACAATTATTTCCGTTCTAAGGTTATGAAATAAAATAAATTTAATTTGTTCAGCCCATAATTAAAATTATTCCTAAAGTAAGGAATTAATAATAAACAAAAAAATTATATCCTATTTATTCATTATTTTTTTAAAGAATTTTAAAAATAATATTGGGGCAACATTAAGACAAGATTTTCCATTCCAGTGTGAAGTACTCCATTCACATACAAATTTATTGTATATGTGAATACTTAATTTATATATATATAAATTAATCGACTACAAAAAAGTTTATTTTTTTCTGACAAATTCAAGACTTATAAAGTTAATTACAATATTAATATTGCATTAATGTAGAATAAATATTTTACTTATTACACATTTATTTAATAATGTTTAGTGTAGATTAAAACTACACAATTATTTATTCTACATTACTCTTTATAACGACATAGAAAATGAATGTGTTTGTTGGAAACATTAACATATGAAAAAGGCATTCGGTTAAATGCCGTCAAAATTTAATCATTCATAAAACTGATTTCAAATGTATTCAACAAATAAATGAATAAGATGCAACAGTAATATGTTAAAATTATTATGCAACTTTCTAATTAACTGTATTTTATTATTCTTTATACTGTATTTAATTTCGTTTCTTGTAAACAGATTTGTAGAGGGAAACTTTCTGGTTATGTAACCGTTTCTCGATCTCAGGTTCATGAAAATCGGAGTTCAAGGACAAGAAAGATTATCAGAATATTTTGCTAAGTAAAATAGTACTCATAACATCTTAAAGATAGTTAGTTACACATCAAAATAATTCTGCCAAGTACTCAAAATGTTATGGTATTGTAGCAAAGCGCATAAAAATCTAATGATTCGAATGAAATAGCGTACTAATATACCTTATCTTAAGCAGAGAAAGATTAAATTAAATCTCTTCTCCAGAGAAAGCTAAAAAATATTTTACATTAAAAAAAAAACATAAATTAACCAAACGTGTACTAAAATAAAAAGCAATAAAATATTATTAATTTTTAATTTTAATTCCTAAACTAAAACAATAATTTAAGATAAAGGAACAAAATGTATTTTGGTAATTTTCTTTTGTGTTACACTAACCCGACCGTTTATGTAAAAAAAAATCTATACCTGAGCGCTTTGATAAATGAGAATTATTTAATATAAGGGAATTTCCGGTCACCTTTACTTGTAACATTCATTTAAAACTTTAGTGAGCACCAGTCCACTTCAAAGGAAAAGGGATATTTATATTGCATTAAAATGCTGACCGTCGGTAAGGCTAAAACCGAGGGAGTTGTTAAATTAATTTCAGTTTGTCTTCCGACAATAGAGACGTGTCTCAACAAACCGGAATTCCTTCCTTTGCGTTAAGGTGAAAACAACGATAAAAAAAGGAATTAAAATATTCATCATACGATACGATATTAATTAACGTAGGAGGGTACCACGATCATTAAATTATTTATAAGAACCTGAGAGAACATAAATTTGAGAAATCTAATGAAAGTATTGTGTAAATGAAAAAAATTAAATTCTTTGGCAATTTAGATCAGTAATTAATTATTTGTATCGATTATCAGGAGTATTATTAGATGCAATTATAATAACAGCTGGTCAATACTTAAACTTTTTCGTTAATAACTTTAAAAAAACTACTACTTGCTGCTCTTATTAAATATACTACTTTATACTCTTGTAAAAAATAATTGAAATTTCTTGTCATGGAGTATTATTAGATAATTTGTTATTTTTATGTCTATCGTGAATGGAACTGTTGTAAAATATTGTATTTTTACATTAAATAATGAATTTCGTATTTTTATTAGTATACTACGAGTACATCGTAATAAGAGATAAATGTATCCTCTGATTAAGCAGTAAAGTTATGATCTATAAAAACTCATAATAAATCCTTTTCTTAAACGAGAATTTTTCCTTGAGATAACACTTAGTGTTAACTAATTTTTAGCTTCCTATATGCTCCTGAACGGTTGCAACCGTCGATGTTGTGTAGTTGATATTACGGGAATTCAGTCTTCTAACAGATTCTTTCGTCGTTTATGGTATTATGTTTTCTCACTTTAATGTATATTTTAATCGGAACTTTACAAAAATTAAAATGAATTCCATAAAATTCTCTACTGTTTTTTAATATATTGTTTTTAAAATTCCACTTAGTAGCAAAGTTATTTTGATTTATAATAAATTTATTGATGTGTAATAAATTTTATCTCTTTCATGAGTATTTTGTATGTACAAATTTTGATGTAAAATTTAGGAAAAATCAGGAAAAATGAAGTCAGATTTCAAATGAAGACTTTTAAAAACTGCAACAAATATTTGAATATACTACTTCTACAAAGTTAATACTTTTGTTCTATTAGTTTACTTTTTTCTTGTGTGTACTAATAAACAATTTACTTAGAGATAAAATAAGAGAGAGCTAAATTAGGTGATTTAGTTGGATTTAGAAAAAACAATACATTGGTAAGAAGCAAATTAATTCAGCCTTTTAAATTTTTTTATAAGACGTGCTTATGAAAAACAGAATATCGAATTTTTGTATCTTTAAAGCAAATACGAACTTGAATATCTTATTAAAGATGTAAGAAAAATAAAATTGAAATACATGAAAATAAGAATTACTAAACTGTGATAAATTTCGTAACGTTATATATTGAAATATCAAAAAGGGAGAGTGGTGTACAGGAAGGAATGAAGTGAAACAAGGATAGAACTTATTCCTATTGATTTATAGTTATACTTGATGACATCATTATAAATAAAGTTAAAAATGTTTAAAACCCACTATGAAATAACCTTACAAATATGAAATAATAAATAACTGAATTTTTACCTTATAATCCTCTGTGATATTGTATTTAAGAAAATAAAATTTAACAATTTTGATTAATCGTGAGCGTGACTATTCATCACAGTTTAACTACGAAGCTTATCTATGTAGTCTACAGGTCACGCACGACGGTCAATCAAAATCTTAATTTTTTTTTACTTAAAACAATATCACAATGTCACAGAGGATTATAAGGTAAAAATACAGTTATTTAATTATTTCACTTTTTTAAGATTTTTTCGTGTTTTTTTTAATTTTTTTTACTTTTTAATAAATTTTTTATTTATTACTTTTTAAAGATTAATAGGCCTGTACCTAACAGTGGGATGTTTATAGATTGATGATGAAAGTTTAGCGTACTTGACCGGCGCAAATTATTTGATAATCCACACAATAATGTAGCCTGGCTAGAGTTAGAAAGGCTTTAGAGAAACACATGTACTGCAGCGCCCCCTGGTGGCCTATATCTGTAAAACACGTCTAAGAACGTGCTTTGAAGTAATACCTATCATCATCATTTACTAAAGGCTACGCCTTGTCGATTTAGCCACGTCACTCTCATCTCCGCTTTTCTCTTCAAGTCATTATATGAACCAAGTCCCATCTCTTCTTTAAAATTATTGATGATGGTTGCTCTCTGTCTACCTCTAGGTTTTTTACCCAAAACCTTGTCCTCAAATATATTCGTCAAGAACTGATCATGTCGTATTAAATGTCCTATCAATTTCGCCCTTCTTCTTCGTATAACATTTAGCAAGGACCTCCTCTCACTCACTTCTGCTAACACTTGATCATTTCTTTTCCTATCCACCTATCTTGTTCTGGTTATTCTCCTCCAAATTCACATTTCCATTGCTTCCAGTCTTCTTCTTTCCGCTAACCCAAGCGTCCATGTTTCATACCCATAAGTTAGAACACTATGTAATGTTATATTAATACCTATGTAACGCAAAAAACCGCCTCGAAATCGGTTGAGTAGTTTTTGAGAAAAATGTTAACAGATATATACACAAAAAAACACACACACACAACCTCTTACACCAAACGCGTATACTTTCTCCGTTCCGTTCTAGGTAACAAAATAAATTTTTAGGACTCAATAAGTTCTAGGAAATAACTTCTAGGAAATCAATTCTTTTCAGATTCATTCATACCGTACTTCTAACTAAATGTAACTATTTTTTAGAAACAATGTTGGTAGGGAACATTGCAGTCGGATAAATAATGCAGTTTAAAAGCAAATCATACTAAAAAGAGTTAATGAAAAGTGACAGAAAGAAAAAAGAAATTGAAGATTGGATTGTCAAAGTAGTACAACATTATATCACACCAATTACAGAATTTCTTTGTTCAAGTACTAAAATTACTAAAAATGTAAGAAGTGATCGAACTAGCTCAGATATGAACAGCTTTCCTGCAGAGGATATATCTAATAATCGGCAGAAATCTGTGAAATAGATTTAGGGATTACTTCATTAAAATATTTGGGTAGAACGTAGCTTATAGCAGCAAGTCAAAAACAATAGAAAGCAGAAACTATATTTACGTAAAACAACACTCTATACCACGTGCACCGTGTTTACGTAAAACTAACACTCTATACCATGTGCTTATCTAAAAATGTCTGTGCTTTGGTTTAGTGTCTATTCGCTCAATCTTACTTACTTTATTCTGTTTTATTCTTTCTACCGTATTTTTTTCCAAAGTTTTGTTCTATATATATATTAATGTAAACTAAATTTCATTATAACTATACAATTATCATTGACGTTATTTATCTCTATTCGTGAATACATTTTTAAAATCATTACAGTGTTTTTTTGGTATCATAGCTGAAATTTGTTGTAATGTCACATTACGGCATTGTAATTTTGTATTATAATTTACATTTTATATTACATAAAATTTAAACTTTATATTAGTTTCCAAAATTATATCATTATTATTAACAAGACTGTTAATACTGCTCAAGGATTCCAAAACCGTTGACACTATGTCATATATTTCTCCAACATACTTGATGTTTACGTCTTCATCATCTTTTGAACAAACAAAGGACCTATCTCTTCTAATTATAATAGTTATATTAAAATTATATCGGATTTTGAATACTACTAAACAAAATATTTTTATTATTTTTTTATTGTGATACCATCTCCGCTCTGCCATCATCTCTAATTATTTTTTCAGCTTATGCGTTTCCATTATATGATTTCACGTTAATTAAAACCCTTTTCTTTCTTTTTCATCTAGTAATCCCTACTACATCCTACCTATTCAATTTCTTTTTAAAGCTATCTTAATTACCGCTCTCTTTTAGTTTTCATATTCATTATTTCCAACTGAAAAATGTCACGGTTCTTACAATTTTCCGTAAACTAAAATTAATTTATAAATTTTACCATCAACTAATGACTTCAGTTTTAATAAATTAACTTTAGTTCTTCATTTTAAATGTTTAAAAAATATTTTTTTTTATGTTCAGGGAAAATTTTTCACGTCCTGCAAAATTTTTTTTTAAAGAAACACTAGATCTGTCCAAAAGGATATTTGTCGAAATTTAGTTTTGCAGATAAGCTACGATTATCAACATTAAAGAATGAATTTCATTGTGTAAATACTAATTTCCCTTATTCCCATGAAGATTTCCTGCCTATCATTAACTCTGAGTTTTGATGCCATGTTTGGTTGCATTAGTGTATTATTTAATTGACGTAGTTTTTTGCATTGCCTCGGTTAAGTTGAGTAATAAGTAATCTTAATTCGTGCCTGATCACTAATATTAAAAATGGATATTTATAATGATTTGATATAACATTGTGTTCCTTTCTTTTTTTTTAAACGTATATATATATATATATATATATATATAGAGAGAGAGAGAGAGAGAGAGAGAGAGAGAGAGAGAGAGAAAGACGAAGAATTATTTTAATGTTTTTTTTTTTTTGTCTTCAGTCATTTGACTGGTTTGATGCAGCTCTCCAAGATTCCCTATCTAGAGCTAGTCGTTTCATTTCAGTATACCCTCTACATCCTACATCCCTAACAATTTGTTTTACATATTCCAAACGCGGCCTGCCTATACAATTTTTCCCTTCTATCTGTCCTTCCAATATTAAAGCGACTATTCCAGGATGCTTTAGTATGTGGCCTATAAGTCTGTCTCTTCTTTTAACTACATTTTTCCAAATGCTTCTTTCTTCATCTATTTGCCGCAATACCTCTTCATTTGTCACTTTATCCACCCATCTGTTTTTAACATTCTCCTATAGCACTACATTTCAAAAGCTTCTAATCTTTTCTTCTCAGATACTCCGATTGTCCAAGTTTCACTTCCATATAAAGCGACACTCCAAACATATACTTCCAAAAATGTTTTCCTGACATTTAAATTAATTTTTGATGTAAACAAATTATATTTCTTACTGAAGGCTCGTTTCCCTTGTGCTATTCGGCATTTTATATCGCTCCTGCTTCGTCCATCTTTAGTAATTCTACTTCCCAAATAACAAAATTCTTCTACCTCCATAATCTTTTCTCCTCCTATTTTCACATTCAGTGGTCCATCTTTGTTATTTCTACTACATCTCATTACTTTTGTTTTGTTCTTGTTTATTTTCATGCGATAGTTCTTGCGTAGGACTTCATCTATGCCGTTCATTGTTTCTTCTAAATCCTTTTTACTCTCGGCTAGAATTACTATATCATCAGCAAAACGTAACATCTTTATCTTTTCACCTTGTACTGTTACTCCGAATCTAAATTGTTCTTTAACATCATTAACTGCTAGTTCCATGTAAAGATTAAAAAGTAACGGAGATAGGGAACATCCTTTTCGGACTCCCTTTCTTATTACGGCTCCTTTCTTATGTTCTTCAATTATTACTGTTGCTGTATGTTTCCTGTAAATTTTATCAATTGTTAATCTATATCTGTATTTGAAGGTCTTTCTAGGTCTATAAACGCCAAATATATTGGTTTGTTTTTCTGTAATCTTCCTTGTACTATTAATTTGAAGCCTAAAATTGCTTCCCTTGTCAGTATACTTTTCCTGAAACCAAATTGGTCTTCTCCTAACACTTCTTCCACTCTCCTCTCAATTCTTCTGTATAGAATTCTAGTTAAGATTTTTGATGCATGACTAGTTAACCTAATTGTTCTGTATTCTTCACATTTACCTGCCCCTGCTTTCTTTTGTATCATTACTATAACACTTTTTTTGAAGTCTGACGGAAATTCCCCATTTTCATAAATATTACACACCAGTTTGTATAATCTATCAATCGCTTCCTCACCTGCACTGCGCAGTAATTCTACAGGTATTCCGTCTATTCCAGGAGCCTTTCTGCCATTTAAATCTTTTACTGCTCTCTTAAATTCAGATCTCAGTATTGTTTCTCCCATTTCATCCTCCTCAACTTCCTCTTCTTCCTCTATAACACCATTTTCTAATTCATTTCCTCCGTATAACTCTTCAATATATTCCACCCATCTATCGACTTTACCTTTCGTATTATATATTGGTGTACCATCTTTGTTTAACACATTATTAGATTTTAATTTATGTTCCCCCAAAATTTTTCTTAACTTTCCTGTATGCTCCGTCTATTTTACCAATGTTCATTTCTCTTTCCACTTCTGAACACTTTTCTTTAATCCACTCTTCTTTCGCCAGTTTGCACTTCCTGTTTTTTAGCATTTCTTAATTGCCGATAGTTCCTTATACTTTCTTCATCACTAGCATTCTTTTATTTTCTACGTTCATCCATCAGCTGCAATATATCGTCTGAAACCCAAGGTTTTCTACCAGTTCTCTTTGTTCCGCCTATGTTCACTGCTGATGATTTAATAATTTTCTTTTTAACATTCTCCCATTCTTCTTTTACATTTTCTACCTTATCTTTTTTACTCAGACCTCTTGCGATGTCCTCCTCAAAAATCTTCTTTACCTCCTCTTCCTCAAGCTTCTCTAAATTCCACCGATTCATCTGACACCTTTTCTTCAGGTTTTTAAACCCCAATCTACATTTCATTATCACCAAATTATGGTCGCTATCAATGTCTGCTCCAGGGTAAGTTTTGCAGTCAACGAGTTGATTTCTAAATCTTTGCTTAACCATGATATAATCTATCTGATGCCTTGCAGTATCGCCTGGCTTTTTCCAAGTGTATATTCTTCTATTATGATTTTTAAATTGGGTGTTGGCAATTACTAGATTATACTTCGTGCAAAACTCTATAAGTCGGTCCCCTCTTTCATTCCTTTTGCCCAGCCCGTATTCACCCACTATATTTCCTTCCTTGCCTTTTCCAATGCTTACATTCCAATCTCCAACTATTATTAAATTTTCATCTCCTTTTACGTGTTTAATTGCTTCATCAATCTCTTCCTATACACACTCTACCTCATCATCATCATCATGGGCGCTTGTAGACATATAGACGTTAACAATCGTTGTCGGTTTAGGTTTTGATTTTATCCTTATTACAATGATTCTATCGCTATGCGTCTTGAAATACTCCACTCTCCTCCCTATCTTCTTGTTCATCATGAAACCTACTCCTGCCTGCCCATTATTTGACGCTGAGTTAATTACTCTAAAATCACCTATTTCAATAACCATTATTTTCATAACTATATTTTAAATCACCATTTTAATGTTAACTTTGTTTAATAATTTACACAATATAATAATCAAATATTACAGATTTTTCACCAATTAATTACTGATTTATAAATTAATTCAGGTTTTTGATTTAAGTTTCCTTTACCTTAACGACTTCTTTTACCTGTAAAATAAATCGTGAAACAATGCAAGGACATTATTTTTATGACATCATTATTAATTAAACAAGAATTAAAATCTAAGAAAAAAAAAATTACTTTATTTAAAAAAAGGTAAGATTTTGCCTTTTAACTCGAAACGGTAATATTTATATAAGTATTACTTATTATTATATAATAGAAATATTTGTTGCTTGCAGCTCTTTTCGAGTTCAATAATCAAATGAAACTTTTTAATAAATAGAAAAAAGTATCTCGATTCTATTATAGGTAAGGTGTACATTAATAAACCAGTAAAAACCACCTACAAATTTAACTTTGAAATTTCTAACACTAAAAAAATTAATATTATATTAATAATAATGGTCCAGGATAAACATCTATAGTAATAATAATTATTAAGCAAAATATTTTAATTTTTTGTCAGTTAGACTCATATTCCCAACATAAGTTCTTGAAATTGACTTATATGAGGTACAAACCACTTCAAAAAATGGACTGCTCGTATTCAAGAATCACTAATAATTACTGTTTTTTTACTTCCTTGTACGAAGTAAAGGATTACTGTGATCGGGAAAAATTTCGATTTTCAGATTTTAACGGAAATATCCATTTTGAACGTCCCTCAATCCATTTTAACTAGTTTCAGCTTTACGTCTGTACGTACGTATGTATAACTCAAAAAACGATTAGGCCATAGGATGTTGAAATTTTGGATTTAGGACTTTTGTAACATCTAGTTATGCACCTCATCTTTTGATTACAATCGACTAAACCAAAAGTAAACAAAAAAGCCCAAAATCCAAAAAAAAAAATTGGATTTTGGTATTTTTCTTAAATGCAATAATAAGCCCTCATTGAGAGACTTTTCAATGATTTATCATAAGTGGTGCTTATTTTTACTGGTTCCAGAGTTATAGCCAAATAAAATTTTAATTAATGAAATATTTGGATCTTTCAAGGAAAATTACTTCCCTTGATTCGAACCGGTATGTCATCGGTTCGAATCAGACTACATCTCCTTTTTTCTAATTAAATTATATTGATTTATTAATAATAATCAACCTCTGATTGTAAAAAAAAAACAAAAAAATATCACAATTTATTGATAAAATAAAATTTTACGTACTTCTCATTATAAAAAAAATGTGTATATATAATTTAATAGGTGTATAAAGAATTCATGGTATCCACATCAGATTTTTTTTTTAGATTGTACAAGGGTTATTTTTTTCAAGGTCCGATCGGTTACGAAATAAAAAACCACAGTGACAAAAAAAATGTTTATTTGTAACAAGTACTAACATAGTTACGCTATTTCTCTACATAGTCGCCACTCCGATTTAGACATTTGTCGTAGCGTAGTACCAACTTTCCAATACCCTCGTCATAGAACGGAGCCGCTTGTGTTTTCAGCCATGTTTCTACGCTGGTCTGCAGCTCGATGTCTGTGCCAAAATGTTGTCCTCCTAGCCAGCGTTTCATGTGAGCAAAGAGGTGAAAATCGGATGGAGCCAAGTCCAGGCTGTATGGTGGGTGATCAAACACTTCCCAACGAAAACGCTGCATGAGCTTCTTTGTTACAGCTGCAATGTGCGGCCTGACCGCCTGCATCATGAACATCTGTACCTCCTGCTTTAAAGTTCCTGCACCATTGTCGCACTCTGCTGTCACTCATTGAAGTTTCACCGTACACATTACTTATTCGTCGATGAATTTCAGCCGCATTATACCCCTTAGCCTGAAGAAATCGAATTACCGCACGCACTTCACACTTGGCGGGAGATGCTATCGTTGTAGACATGTTTACGTGCTAGCTGCGTGTTCAGAACTAATCGAAGTGACACGGCGTGATTGAAGCCCATACTAGAGACGCTGCACAACACATATGCGCAAATGTTCATCCGATTTTTGCACGGGTTTTTATTTCGCGATCGATCGGACCTTGAAAAAAAAATAACCCTCGTATCAAGATTTAAAGTAAAGTATTTATTACTGTCATTGTTATTATTGTTATTATATTAGTATTTTTTTATATATTTAATGAATTTATAATCTATTGGAAATACTTTTTTCTTTTTAAACTGTGGAAAAGGGTATAGCACTTCATAACTGGCAGTGGTTTAAATTAGACGTGTTTTTTTAATGTTCAATAAGGTATGTAATAGCTGAGTAAAAGTATAATCGGAGCGAAGAAAACAGGTTGGATAAAAGAGGGTAAGGGATTACGATAAAAGATTAAGGATGAAGAGAAAAATGTAAGATGGTCAGCTTGAAGGATTGAAGGTCGACCAGTATGTTGTATAATGCAGGACAGCTTCTCTGTTGGATCAATTGTTACAGCAATCACCGCTCCTTGTAGTACGAGATCACAGATTGTTAGTTCGTGTTCCGTATCTGATAATGGTAACATTGTTATCGATCTTTTTGAGTTCCGTCTGATGTGTAGTGTATTTTTTTTTTTTTTTACTTATTTTTATTTAACATTACTCATTTTCTATTCGTGTTATTCTTTTAAAATCAATCAACTTTTTACAAATAAACTTCTCAGTTAAACTGTACTCGTATTTTATAAATTTATCTTTATTCTTTGAATTTCAATTTTTTTTTATTTTCATCTAGAGCAAACTAGCTAATTCTTCTGTAATAAGTGTCCTGCTAATCTTATTCTACATTTTAAAAATTCTGCCATAAATATTTTTCTCTCCTCCAGACCTTCAGACATCCATTTATTTCACAATCTATGAGTAGGCCGGAATAGTGTAGCCGAATGGTGTAAGGCGACAGTCGGGCCGCGTGGAGTAGGTAGGGATATTGTTATCCAAGATTTGACCGGATTTCACAAAAATTAAAAAATTTAACTAGAATTTCATTAAAATCAATGATTTTTATTGATCTGCTGCAATACTCACATTTTTTATTTTTTATTTTCATAAACCAAAGAGCTACCTCAAAATAAAATCGAGCTTTCTTTAAAATAACACTTACAACTTTGACTGGCTGTATACTGAGCATCGTTGTCCCGAGGAAATAACTCTCACTAATGCCTCTTGTACCTCAGGTTCTTCACATGAATAGCCATAAGAAAAACCTAGGTATACAGAATAAAGCAATAAATTAATATACATTTTCTGTAGAGAAATATGCGTAACAATAATTTCCTCTACTTAGGAAAGAGGTAATAAGAATTTCATTTTTTAAGAGGTAATACGAAATTTTAATATTGCTGAAATACTTTAAAATATTGATTACAGATGTGTATACTATATCGACGAGATAGATAATCTAAGGCTAGAAAAATTACTAGGGAAATGTACGGAAAAGTATCCTATTAACCCTTTGTAACGGCTGCAAGAAATAATGCGATATTAAAAAGAACAGAATGTACGTAATGCACGAGTACTTTCATTTATAATTTCGCGCAAGCGAGCATTTATTTTCTTCATTGCCTACGACAGCAAAATGACTCGAGGAAAAAACTGATTTTTAATGGTACCCTTTATTTCCTTTTGTTTTATATATACGCAATATTTTTTTTTATTTATTTATTTTTTATTGTTATTGCAAAATTCAGTATCCGTCTGTTTTAACTGCTGTCAGATTTGAAGTGTAAGGTCAAATCCAAGTAACGTCAGTGCGGTGCAGCCGGATGGATGATAGTAAGATGGACAGTTGCCAAAAGAGGTTGGATTATATGTATGCCGTGCATTATAACGCGATTACATCGGTAACCCCGCCTTGAAGCAGCAAGCTGACGCCACTATTTCATTACCGACCCATAGGGTACGCGACGGGACTTGGGCAGAGCTTACTCATGTTCGATTTAGAATACGCTCCCTTATTTCTCTCTCTCACTTCATTTTACTCACTTTCTCTTTCTCGCAAGTACTCCTCTTCTCATCTTATTCTACCCTTTAAAACACTTATATTGTCCTTATGCTCAACCATCACGTTGCTAAGACTAAACTACGAACAAATAGAACTGTAATTCCACTGAAATATCTACTAAATTAAACATCATAAATTAATTTTTTGAAGTTTCAATGAACTGAACTATCGGTCATGTAAATGTAACCAAAAAGCTGCTGAAATACTTCTCGTATTACTTTCTAAAACATCGAAAAAGTGATCTTTTAGATTTATTACTCAATAAATTTAATGAAATTCCTACTCCAGTACTAACTAAAATAAAAAGTTTTGACCAATTTTACGTTCAATTTTAAAGAAGGCCAGTTTTCTTAATCGGTGAATAAAAATAATTCTTGCTTAGATAAATTGGAAAATTTATATTTTAAACAAGTATCGGTTTGTATTACAATTATTATTTTATAATTTTCAGGACTCACGAAAAAATTATTTATCGGGTATTTCATAATACGTTACGTAGTTTGATAACTTCAATAAGTGAATTATACATAATAATTCTTATAAAAACAAATATTATTAATGTTCATTTCTTATACAGAAAGGGCCATTATTTTGGTAAAAAAAAATAAAAAAAATAATTAATTAAGAAAAACTTTAGGGGAGGAAAAAACTTGAAAAAATATATATTTATTAAAGCCAAACATTTTACATAATACAAACTTTAGATATGATACATCTTTATTCAGAAATAAATATCTATTTCAAATAAATATTCTATGGGTTTATGAAAAATTTCTACTCTACTCGTGGTTGTCAAGCATGAAACATTCTTTCGGCTTTTAGGTATTACATTAACATACGTTCACTGTAAAAATTCAAAAACACAGCCTAAACAAAAATAAGTAAACTAAAAACGATCAGATTTAATAAAATTCGCAAGTTTTTTAGAATGTGAACAAGAGACAACTTAAATTGACTTTTTTCCTAATAAAAAGTGGAATTTGACAGTAAATCAATATTTCCCTTTAAGAAATTACTTACCTATAACCTAACTATTAACACATAATTGATGTCTTGCCTAGGCGTCTGACTGACAGGCAAATACAGCTGTAGTTGAAAACCCTTTCATACGCAGGACTTAAACTTACTTATCTTAAGAAATTATATTTTGTTTTGCAGATTAATTCCAAATAATTCAATTTTTTTCATAAACAGTACGTTATTGTATAACAAACGTTACTAGAATTCTCTTAGTGGAATTCATCTTCTTT
Source organism: Lycorma delicatula (assembly GCF_047948215.1). Taxonomy (NCBI): domain Eukaryota; kingdom Metazoa; phylum Arthropoda; class Insecta; order Hemiptera; family Fulgoridae; genus Lycorma; species Lycorma delicatula. The sequence continues at coordinate 337,120,452 of NC_134455.1, forward strand.
GAAGCCATCTATTTTGGCTTCCAAAGAGCAAATTGAGTCTTCACACCTTATTCACTTGATGTCACATTCTAATCAGTAAAATTTGTTTTATAATTTCACAACACTATTTTAATTAAAATTTTAAAATCACAACTTTCAACTTACACTTTAACATCACATAATCTTACTAAAACTGTGGTTTAAAAAGTCAGTCAATCCAAATCACAATACATTTATACTTCAAAGACGATTATGTCCATTCGTTTTCTTATCCAACAAAATTTTCTGTAATATGATTCATGTGCCCTATTTAGGGTTACACTTATCAAATGATTTACTGGAAAAACATGTACTAATAAACGATTAAATCTTGATAAGAATCAAATTGTCGACTTCTATCGCGATAATCTAAGCATCATATAACCAAGTATCCAGTAACCTCAAAATTAGTAATATTCAAATAATATTTGCAATCTATTTCAACTTATGTTACTAAATTATATGGGTACATAAAACCTTATTTTAATTTTTTTATCAGTCGCTTACTCGTTTCCATTCTTTCTATTCTGTCCCATCTGATTTAATTCTTCATAGAGACTTTCCTGGCTTGTGCCAGTTACTGAAAATTGTTATTCATAAAGGATGTTCTCAATTTTTATTAATTTTTTACTTAAATAAAATTCTCAACTTCTAATATATTTTCTTATATTAGTGGTTTTCACCTAATTCCTACAGCATTTTATTACCATTATTATTATTATTTTTTTTTTTTTTTGCTGTTGGTTATATAAAATTAAAGTACTCCCCAAAAATCTTTGTTTTTGGCTTCTAAATAGAATTTATAATATTCATTACTTTTTCTAAGCCATTCCCAGTTGCAGCCAAAATAATAATATCACTCGTCAACCTTGGCCTTTTTTTGTAACTAGCTTCTTACTATCCTTGCATGAAAAACTTTTCTTTATTTCCTTTTTCTTTCTTACATATACAAATAAAAAATAAACGGGGTTAGACTACATTTTTATTCTCTTTTTATACTACATATTAATAATATCGAATTATTTTTTTAGAAAAACTTGTGTGTGTGTGTGTATTTTTTTCACAATCTTTCATTTCAAATACTCTATTCTACTGCAAAAATATACAGCCGACACTTCTGCTACAAATACATACATTATATACTGAATTCAAACCAAAAGCCTGCACTTTAGGGGGCAGGCTCCACAGCCGGTAAGTAAAATTATTACGAAATAAAATTACTTTCAGAACAGAAATCCAATTTTGATGAAGGAATCAGGGAGATAGAATTCAATCTAAATTTAATTCTTGGAATCATTTAGCAATTTAGTAACAATTTTAATGAACTATATTCGGTTAAAATATAATCGAAAAAAAATATTTTACAGTGTACAGTCGGTTTTACGATTTACAACTTACTGTTCATAAAATAATGAGATAAAAATTTTCAATTAAGATCTTTTACAAATTTTAATAAAAAAAATATTGACAGACTAGTCTGACTGATTCAGCGGCTCCTCAGTTTTAGATTAACAATACAAATAAAAAATGGATATCTGATTTATAAAAAACATTTTATTTTGATTACAGAAGAGTGACCAAAAGTACACGTTTCAGTAAGAGCAAATATATAAGCTATAAGAGCAGTATAAGCTACTTTTCTGCATGTTTTGTTCTTTAAAGCTATGAAAAGATTCTGTTCCTGCTAATTAATATTCATTTTGTATCGTGAAGTAAATCTGAATTTCCATCTCTGAGCGGATTGTACGTATATGTGTTTGATATTAAGGTTCTTCGCGTGAATCTTTGTTTAATGTTCCCAGTTTTTTTTTCAATTCTTCTTAAGAATGATTTAAAGTACAATCACGCAAAATATTTTCATAAAATTATGTAGTTAGCTTATCAATATCAAATGTTTATTGTTCAAAGTGTTAAAAATTTCCTTGACGATTAAGAAATAGATGCTTATCCTTTTTTTTTTAATTGTAAACTGAATATTTGTGCACAAATTCCTTACTCTCCCTCTTCGTTTTACTAATCCCTTTTACTCTTTCCCTTTTTCAGAAAATTTCGAAATTATTTAGATAAGTTATAATTTTATTATAATTATAAATTGTTTTTTCAACCTTGGTTGTCACTGTATAATTTCCTTTTACCGTGTATAAGTTTTCCCATTATTAACCCAATTTCTCTATCTAAAAATTACCTTTAAGTTCCGTCTGTATGTGGTTTGTAACGTTTTGAACTTTCATTTACATCACAATTCAATTTCATGCCGTCAGAGTAAGTCGGTTTGCTGCATAAGAACAGATATACCTGAAAAATAGTTACAACCCTGTAAAGAAAATTTCTAATTTTCTAAAGGGATGCTGAAGTTGTGTTTTATATCAGCTAAATTACAAAATTCTGTCTTTCCCGTATATCAGTGTGAAACCTTTTTCACTCCTAGGGTTAAACAAGGGAGATACAAGTTTTTAGCGGGATTCTTATTGTCTAAGGAGATCACCTAACCGCAGGTTTAAAGGGATTTTAGTTAGGGTATTTTTTCAACCGCATTTTTTTCATTTAACTCAGCCGGGATTATGAGTAAATAATGATTCCTTCTTGATAACTTTTAAAATAAATATGCCAAATTTCAGACTTCCAGTTATTTAGCAAATGAAAAAGAACTGGGCACATTAATACGATGACTCTTTCCCATTTAAATAATTAGTTTGTATATCTTTTTCATCATCACTTTGCGAGTGAATTAAAATGCCTTTTGTCACTGCAGCTTACCGCTAAAGGGTAGCATATTAATTAAAATGTTTCATCTAAATAGATTATTTGTAACGTGAGTAACTTTTTTCGAAGTTTCATAAACTCTGACAGCTATAATTAACTACACTTAAAAAACAATTCAATGTCATTTTTTGACATTCTGTTAAGGATGGATTATTCCTACACACAAACTTCAAGATTACATGGTAAATTAATCATTTAAAAATATATAGATTATGTTTTCTCTCTCATGAAATAATTCATATCTTAACACTTTCACATTCAGCTGCTTGAATTTATACATTTTTTACACATTAAATTCATGTACATAAGTTGTAGCATTAAAGTAGCCAGTCGTAGGGTTTAGTTCACCATCCTCCTCAGATAATAGTCGTTATTTCCGCCTACTGTTCCCTATTACGTCACTCTTCCCAAGGGTAAAATTCTGTGGCCAGCCGGCTAGAAGATAAAGAGGCAATAAATTTGTGTTTAATGGAGTAATGGACCAAAAAAAGGGGAGAGCGTGCTATCGGCTCTCGCGTCATCAATGATAATATTAATGAGCTTTCGACAAATTATAGCTTTTGCTTTATTTTTTTTTTTTTTAGCAGATATATTACTTTTCTTCATCACTCGAAAAATAATTAATCTAAAAATAATTTATGAAGCCAAATAGTATTCACTGAAAGTAATGTTATAAAAATGAAATCGGTAATTTAATTAAAAATATTTCATTTTCAGTTATTTTTTTAATTCTTACAAAAAAAATCTGTTTCATAACAATTATGCTTTTAATCAGATACTTCAACAAAATATAAAATAATAGTATTAAATATTTAGATATCAGATCATTGTTAAAAATAACGGAGAAATATGCAAGCAGCAATTATACTCGTAATGCAGAACTTTTCAAAATTAATACGATTATTTCGTCTTGAGCTTGCTTATCCGTCCAGAGGCAGTTACTTATTATTATATCCGTCTCCATTCTCCTGTAGTAAAGGTTAAAATTCAGAATTTCTTTAAACCGCATTTTCTTTTGGACCGTCTATAATTGTTATTCTACATAACTTTTTATTAAAATATAAAAGACAATTTATTTTTATTATTTTCTTAATGAAAGATTTTTGCTTTGTTTCATTTTAGTCGTCTCATTGTCTCATGCAGTGTATTCTCTCTTTTCTTTCCACCTTCTATTGATACTCTAGTACTGCTTTAATCAACAACTTTTATATCATACCTCCCAGTCAGTTAGCTCTCCTTTTCTGAATTATTCTTATTAAGCTTTTACTCACGTTTCATTGTATTCATTACTCCGTCATTTTCACTCTGTTAGTCCATATTTCAAATGCCTTCACCTTGCCTTTTTCCCTTTTTATTAGTACTCGCGTTTCACATTTACATAAAAGTACACTTGTATTAGTATCTCATCTCCAAACATAACACTTCATGAGACGTTTCGTTATATTTAACTTCATCTTACTACATTATAACAGTTTCCTTCTTTTAGATGCCAGTCATTGCAGTTCATCTTCTTTATTTTTCCCTTGGCAGTCTTCTATTAAAGTAATACTCGAGTATCTGTACTGTTATATTTGCTCAGTTGTTCCTTCTTTTCTGTTGACATTTTTCGGTGTATTGTTTCCAGTCCACTTTTATTTTTCCTAATATTCTCTTTCATACCTTAACGTCGCTCACTGTCCTCTAATTTTGAAATCATTGTTAAATATCTTGTACTTCATCTAAAAATAATAAGTCATCTACAAATCTAGCACAATTTATTCTTTCAACAATAAACACTTAATCTTTTTCTAAAAAATTTTGATCACGCTTCAAAATAATCATTAAAGACGGTTAAGAGTAAGCAGAACCTCTCCCTTATCTTCTTCCAAGATTAAACCTCTTAGTTTGTGCATCCTTTATTTTTGGGATTCCTTTCTGATTCAGATATAATCATTTAATTAATCTTCTATCTCTGCGATCTAGTCTTTGGCTTTTTATTTCTATTATTTTATCCCTTTTTATTTAGTTGAATGTTTTTTTTCTTAAATCTATGGAACTTACTTAAGTATTCCTAAACATCCTCTTATATATATTTTTCACTTGAAAGTTTTATTGACTTGATCGGATCCTTTGTATCCCTTATCATCTATTTAAGGATGAAAATTGTACAAACTAAACATAACATAATTTTATATTAAGCCAAATTTGAATTTTAGTTAATTTTTTTTTTATTTCTTTTTTTCAAGTAAAACTATCCAAAATAAGAAGTAAGGAAAAAAATAGACGGAAAACTCATTTGTAAATTCAAATACAGAAATTATAGGAATGCATTACACTCATGCTGCTGTTGCGGTCACCTTTTAATTGAACATATTTTTCTGTTTGTGATTATCACTGGGTGTTGAGTGTTATCGCTCGGCACTCCAAGTAGTTTATGAAAGATTAAGTATAAATATAAATTTTTCTAGTAAAATTAGACTTCTTAAACATCGGTCTAAGAAAGATTTTCCCCATTTTATGGTTCAGATGTAATGTAAGATAAATATTAGGTAATTATATAAGTAATGTAAATTATAATTTCAATTGAAGATTTAAAAATATCAGTCCCAGAGCTATATTGCTATTAATACTTATCAATTTATTATACGAAATATCTGTTTTACATATTATCTCCGATACTTATAGTTGTTATTTTCGGTTTATATGAAACTTGAAAAATAACGATCAAAAATACTATTTGATTGTCTGGTGCAAATAAACTTATGTTAACTGTGAAATCCATTAAGAAAAACCTAAGCCAAATAATAAAGAATTAAGTTTGAAAAAATTGGTGCCTGAGTAAAGTAAATGAGTCAAATACTAACAAAAATTTAATAAATTTTATTTTTTACTGTAAAATAAAAGAAGAAATAATATTTAATAAACTATCTTCAAGAAGCAATTTTCAACAGCATTTTTAAAACAATAAAAAGTTTTAATTTTAAAAACCTTAACATAAATAAGTTTAGAATCTTTATCTACCTCTTTCTTATGTTTTAATAAATTACTCTAATCAAATTAAACTGTTAAATTATCAATTTTTCCAATTATTTATATTTAACAAGATATCTGGACGAAAGGTACGCAAACTTTTATCTCATTTTTTCCCTCATTTTGTTCTCTGAAATGTTTTTCTGAAGTATATTTCCTTATGAATTATATTGTTTAATCCAAAAAACTGAACAAAAGGTTTTCTGGTTAATTGTATTTTCTGTTAGCTATTATATAAGAAATATATTGCGACATTACTTTCAATACAAATTTTAAATTGTTTTAATTTTTCAAACGTAACCAACATTTTTCACTTTACATGTGCAATTTTTCATTATCCTTAATTAATTGACTGAATTTTCTTAATTTTTCCTCTTAAATTCTTCGGTCTTCCTTAACAGCTATCATCCAGAAAAAGATGAAAAATGAAAAATTAGGTTAAAATTCATACTATTTTAACCGAATTTATATATTTCAACTTTTAACCTATTTTACTGACTCGCTTATATTTAGGCTCAAGTAATAATATCATGAAGAAATATTAAACGAAATTTTACTGATGTATGAAATTTTTCTTAATCAATTCAGAATTAAGCAGTAGATTTCAATTCAAATCTTTGTTACCTCATATTCAAAATACAAACTACTTAGAAAATTTAATTTATGAGTACATTTTTTTTTACAGATTACTAAAATAACTTCTTACATTGCCTATATCAAAGGTTCTGAATATTCCTCTCATTTAAACTATACAAAAAAATTATTTAAAATGTAAAAAAATACAAGAAGAAATGAATTCGCTAATTGCAATATGCTGACGGCCGTTACGAAACCATCCATTGAAGTACCATGGTATTGTTACTAGTAATCTACTCGAGAATAGTTAAGGAATTATTCCTGGAACGCCAAATACGAGTACATTAGTCAGTTAAATAGTCTTGTTATTTTAGCTCCTGAATTAATGTGTATTAGTTGAGTAAATAAAAATTTACTTGGATTATTTCTCCGACAACATGAATTTGTAGGTTATTTTTGTATCTCCAAGTTATTAAGTACTCATTAATTGCATAAAAAAGGTCCACTAATTTCTATTTGCTGAATAAAAATATTTGAGAAGTAAAATATATTATTATTATATACTGTTATTTTCAATCTGTCTTTGACTGTTTCACAATTTCAAGAGCTAATCACAATTTCGTTACAATCGATAGTCCTATAACAAGAATAAATTTGAGAAAAAAATGAATGTTTTTCGCTAAAAAACTTTTTTTCGCTAAAAAAGTTTTTCGCTATAACGATTGCGTTATAGAAGAATAAAACTATATTCTTGTTATATGCAACTAAACTTAAGTTTAGTTACATATTATGAGTACATTGACAAGAAACATACGTGCTTATACATGATGGAACCCTTTTTAAAAATTTGTTTTAAACAGTTTAAAAATATTAAAACCTCTTCTTGTGAATAAAATTGAAAATGTTACATAATGCTACTTTATTTATATTTCGGACTATGAAAGTTAAACTATGTGTTTATTGCTTCGTATTGCGATCTTTGAGAATATTTCCCCAACTTAAAAAAAAAAAAAAACGATTTCAATATATATTAAAAAGTTATCTAGTAGTAACTCATTTAACGTAAAAGGTCTCGTGCTGTCGTCAACATATAACACCTAATATTACTTATATTCTTTTGGATTTCTGGTCTAATTAGGTAAAAATAAAGACGTGGAGGATAATAGGACTAACCATGGATCATATAGAGAAAAAGATGTGATAAAGTTTCCTTATCGATAACTCATTAATTGTGAGAAGGCTCTTTAAATAATCGATATACCTTGCTTTAATTATTAACTGAAATACGTATAACAACGATTCATAATGTTGTCTGAAGAGTATTTCAGAATTTTTTGTTACTTATTATTTATAGTGTTTCCCGCCATGTAATATTATCTATATTTATCTTATTACCTTTCAAGACAAAAAACAATTTAATAAATATAAATATAAATATTAAACAGGCGCAAAATCATCCGAATACTTAAGCAAAACTATTCAAATCTTAAATAAAAACAAATAAATATGAATTTAATTACTGATATCAATAAGAAGTTCACAGTTTAAGATTGCATCGGTTCAAGAACTATATCTAACAAGGGTTAAATTAATTCTATCCGAGTTATTTTAAACGTGATTTACTCTGAGTTTGATATTTTACTGGCTAAAACTCTTAATAAGAGAGAAATTATAAGAACTAGATTATTTTTAAAGGATTTTTTAACGTATTAACAAAGTCAAACCATATTAACTTTTTAAACACTGTTATTTCATATAATAAATTTTTTCTCATTTTGAATACGAATCAGTAATAGTTTGCTGGTCATTTCAACAACTACTGTTTGGCGATTTCTTTCCAGCTGAGAAATAATATAAGACCAATCTTATTGCTTAAAGTAAGTAGTGATGCAAAAATAGAATTATTTATTTAACAGTAATACTAAAAACTAACAGATTGCTCGGTATACCATACTGATATTCAATAAAATCTTCAACTTAAATTAAACTACAATTAACGAGAATATATATAAAACTAAGAATAGATATTGGTTTTAATTAATCATTCGCTATGACTAGTGAACGATTGTTGAAATAACTTTACAACATGAGATTAACTATCATTAAATATATCAATAGTCGGTATTGATTTAACCTATTAACAAGAGGCAAAACGTTTAAGAGGTAAGACATGATGGACCGTATTAGTTATGGACCAATGATGGACCGTATTAGTTCTTGGAATAGCGAACAACATATCGGGCCTAGGTCTATTTCAAGGCACAAAGAAACACACGCTCCAACAATGGCGAAAGCTCCACCAATTGATTTATAAATTTATAAAAAAGTACCTGAGGCGATTTCCCAGCTTACTTTCAAGGATTTGAAGTTAGATATTTCTCTTAGATTATAAGTGTGTTATCCAAACGATAAAAATTGTTGAATTTTTGTAATATAAGAACCTTAGAAATCTATTATGCGTAATCTCGATTGAATCCATATACGTCTGTTGAAATGGATTCCAGATAACAAATCCAATCTGCTATGTACAAAATCGTAAAATAATTTTATTATTGGGATGATATCTATAAATAGTTTTGTACTCCTAATTACAAAACCGTGTAATTTATCGGCACAATTGATTATGGAGTCAATAAGTCAATATAGAGTAATATTCGAAGACCTTTCATCACAAATATTCTTACCAAATTTGCATCATTTGTAGAGCTGATAATTCAATTTCCTGGTGAATATTATATATTTATATTTCTTAATATTTAATTCAAAACCATTTTTATGATTCCACTTTAAAATCATATGAAGATCCTGCTGAAGCAGAATCCAATCATCATTAAAAAGGATCGAGCGATAACTTAATACCATCCGCATATATATCAAACATCTTGAATATCTGAGGCGGCTAGGAAGGTCTTTGATTAATAATAAAAAAAGGTCCTTCGTTATTTCCTTTGAGAACTCCCGAAGTATTACAAAACATATCTTACCTACAGCCTCCAAATAATACAAAATTACTATATCTTAAGTAAGTGCCGAAAAATTTCATAAAAGTAATGTGAAACTCAAAATAAACATTTTTTAATAATATCAAGTGGTCAACAATGTCAAATACCTTTTTACAGACAAGTTAAATTGCATCCGCATGAGATCCGCAATCCAAATCATAAATTATATCAGACGTAAATGTAATAAGATTATTTATTGGGGAATAGTTTGGACGGAAGTCTTGTTGAACGTTTGAAATATAATAATTTACATGTTCAAATACTTTTCCATTAATGATGGATTCAAATATCTTCGCCGAACAATGAATAACAGATATTGGTTTACAATCTAAGATATCATATGAGCCGTGGATGGATAACACGATCTTTTGCACGAAATGATTTGTCAATAAGACGAAAGACCACCATCTCTCAACGACCTCCAGACGCTTATGAACAAAAAATATTACATTTTCACAAATACATAATAAATCTTGGAAAAGATAAAGGCTATTTGCCTTCTCAAACAGAAAACGCTGATCAAACCCCCTATATTTGTAAATGACAAAACCGTAAACAAAAAATTGTAAAAAGTGTTACGATTCGCACTGGTGGTAATGAAAAACAAAGGTGTAGTGTTATGCTTTGCATTACTTCTGATGGATCAAAATTACCTCCGTACATGGTTTTTAAAAGAAAAACTCTTCCTACCGTATAGGTATATGGAGTTATTATCAGAGCACAGGAATCAGGTTGGATGGATGAAACCTTAATTTTAGATTGGATCAGGTGTGTACGGCAAAAGCGATCAGGAGATTTACTTAATGAAAAAAATACCGGATAGTTAATGGATAGTTATCGGGGGTATACGACCGATAAAGTGAAATACATTTTAAAAAAGGGTATGACAGACCAAGTAATAATTCCAGGCGGATTGACATCTCTATTGCAACCACTAGATGTCTGCATCAATAAACCGTTCAAATCTACATTAAAACAATTGTACAGTAAATGGATGGCTGATAAAAATTTCTTTCTCACGCCTACAGGAAGAATCAAACACCCAGATTTTAACCAGAATTGTGTTTGGATAAAAGATGCTTGGGAAGGTATTTCCACGGAATTAGTAAGGAAAAGTTTTAAAAAACACGGTATATCTAATGAACTTGATGGTAGTGAAGACGATCACCTTTGGCAGAGCGACGTGGAGACTACCGGTATCTCTTCTACAGACATTGACAGTGACAGTGATTAATTAAAAATAAAATCCCATATTAAAGAGTGTATTAAAATGATCCTTTTCAACGTGATACTTTCTATTCGTTTTACTGGCCTACTGATTCTGAACTGAATAGTACTTACGGTAATTAATTTTTAATGTAATATTAATATTGTAATTTAAATGAACGAATTAAATGCTTTACTTTGTGAATATTTTCGTATTTACGAATTTTTTTATCATATCTGTTGCACTTAATAGCGGTAAATACTCGATTTTTTTTTTAGATTTTCGGTCCCGAAAATCGCGGTGCGGGACTTATTCGTGGGCGGGAGGTACTCGAATTAATACGGTATTCAAGAATAATAGCATAGATTATTAGGGAAACTTCACACGGGATGTGACAGTTGAATGAAAAATGTCCTCCATTAACAATATAGTAGATTCAACTTTCAAATAGACAGTACTAAAAATCAGATTTAAAGTATTTGAACGAACATTCTTAATTTTATCATCTATTACTTCAGTTATGTTAAAACCTCCTAATTGAATATTACTTCATTCAGTAATCGAAAATCATTTTCTAATACACCCATAAACTCATCATGAGTTAGAGCAGATGGTTACAATAAACATCTACAACGTTATTATTGTTTGTTTTCATTTCCAAACATACTTGTAACATGTGGAACTTATTGTCGACAGTGAACGAATTAATAAGGCCTTGTATTTAGATACTTAAAGCAATAAAGATATCACCACTACAACACACCCGCAACTGTTTTTTTCTATCTCAACGAAATACGCAGTATTTATCGTCGAATACTTTGCTATCATTAAAACTACAATACACCAGGTCTCAGTCAAAAGGATTACATCGTAATTCACAGAACAAAATGACGCAATAAATATGTCAAATTTATTTCGTAATCTGCGAACGTTCTGATAATAAACTGAATCATTAAAATTATCAATAACTTTTACGATATCAAGCTATACTACTAGTACTTAACTCTGTAACAACAAAATTTCTTGTGACCTCCAGAAATATTATTAATATACCTAACAAAATAAAAATAACAGCACAATTTTCTCTGTTCACTTTAACTAGATATTAACTTTTTCACCTTTTCTAAAATGTTTCCTGATCTATCCTCCCATAAATATCTTTTATAATTTTTTTCTTACTTAACCTACCTCCTTTTTTCCTGTTTAGCCTCCGGGAATTACCGTCAAGTATTACTTCAGAGGATGATTGAGGATGATATGTATGTGTGTAAGTTAAGGGTAGTCTTTACAGTCTCAGATCGACCATTTCTGAGATGTGTGGTTAATTTAAATCCAACCATCAGAGAACACCGGTATCCACCATTTAGTATTCCAATCCGTAAAAAAGTAACTGCCTTTACTACGACTTGAACGCTGGAACTCTCGACTTCCATATCAGCTGATTTGGGAAGACGCTTCACTACTAGGCCAACCCGGTGGGTTAAATTATTTAACCTACCTAAACTTATGGAATAAAATTCGACGAGCTTGCGAAAATTATTGATTAGTATATATTAGATTATCCATCTTTAGCTCAATATGTCTCGTAGAAAATCTCTCTTTAAACGTCTTCTTTGCAACAGGTTTTCTTTGTCTTGTAACGAATAGAGCGGTAATAACCTGATGAAGATCGATTTTTGTTTTTTTTTGCGCCGGTGGCATAAATCTATCGTATATTCCTTGATGTTCATATCGAAAGTTTTTCCCACCTCGATTACCGTCTGTAAGATGTTTTCACCCAATTTATAAGCGGTTTAAAAAATACCATATATCTTAATACTGTTCACAGTATTCAAGTTTCACCTGCAGATCCGACTTCTTTCTTCAAGATTAAATTTTCAGCACGCATATTTTCGGTAATATCATTTTGCTGCTCAATTATTTTTCGCTGTTTCTTCAAAACTTTGTTATTATCATCCATCTTATTTTACACCACTCAAGAGAAGCACGTAAATCTCGTTCCTTTCTCCTTTGAGACCCGATCAGTTCCTCTTCAAGTTCATCAAAGAGTTGTTTAATTGTTTTGTATCACTAACTATCGTTTCTGATTTGAAACCGTTGGGCCTATAATTGGCCTTATGGTCACGTTTGCACTCGCTACAAAACCAAGCCGTACAACCGGGTACAAAAAAGTTAACGACTTTATCAGTGAGAAAACTACATTTTGAATGATAATACGTTTATAAATTTCACAGTGGGATTTATCCTTCGAACTGCGGTAAACCGACTTTTTACACATATTTCTAATACTCGTGAATTAACTTGAATCGTACACTCTATGACTACCAACCAGGAGCTCTTCTGCACCATGTCAGTACGCATTAACATCTGTGCTCATTATATACTGAGTAGTACATTCACAATGAACGAATATCAAATACCAAATAGTGTAGACGCAAAGCTGTAAATACTTTCTGCAGGCAATTAAAATTTTAAGGCTCATAATTAAAGTTAATTATTATTAGTTAATTACCTAAATTAAGATTAGGTAAGTACCTAAATAAGATTTTTTTCAGTTCGTAGATTTTATTTGCTCTATAGTCTGAAAAATTCAAGTAATATACAATCTTGTTTACTTAATATTTTATTTTATCTATTTGAAATGTTACCTTTTTTTAGATTTAAGTTAAAATAATACCATATAATGAAAGAATACAGTTTATTTGGTAGTAAATGAGGTAATAATTTAGGTTTAACCGCCAGTCGTAAAAAGAATAGTATACATAATATTTTCCTTAGTATTTTCTTCGATGTAAAATGCAACTAAATTGGTAAAAATACAATTTTTTTTTTATCAAGAACAACTGTTCTTTTTTCTTAAACGTCCGTAAGCAATCAAACTCTGTTACTTGTTTTCTTACCTTAAGAAAACAAATGAAGTAACTTGCTGATTACAGGTAATAGTTAGGTAGATGAGATTACAAAATACGTTGGAAGCAACAATCAGTATTACGAAGCAATCTTACACAATTCATAACAGTAGTCTTTTAAATTTTTAAAACAACAGCCAGCTGGTTTATACAAAAATTACATGCAAAAATAGTCTCATATAATAATTTTATCGTATTCTTTCTCTACTCACTTTACTTAATCTCATTAAAAGTTATTTTAAAATACGGTATGTTCTAGTTTATATCAATACAATTTTATCACATGGGTTAACAATATATTTTTCCTAAAAACATCAGTTTCTTTTGTTCTATTTATTAATATTTTATTTTTTGTTTCGAGTTTAAACTTTCTTGCAAGAGGAAGTACTCCAATTAATTTAACAGTCGGTCATGTACAATTCTATCCGACCGTTCGGCAGTCAATTGTACACAAACCGCTAACGTACACCAATAATGTAAGTATTCGAATGCATTTAAAAGCAAATAGATTTTTAAATCGATGTTCATCCGAGTATTCTGTAATACTCCAAAGAGGGTTTCTGAAATTCTGTATTCTCAGAAAACTCGCCATAAAAACTGGTAAGGTATATTTAAAACTACATCCGATCGATCGGCCTGTACTATTTAAGTAACGTGAAAACTTCATTATAAGACTACGAAAAAAGTTTTAGTAATTTGTAAAAGTAAATTTTTTCTAATATTTATTTTCCTTATAATGTTAATCGCTGCACACCCAGTCCTTATAGAACGAATGTCACCTGCATTTCGATATCATTCATATCTGAAAAATTATGATCTACTAAATGAAGAAGGCAATTTTGTTCAACCAGTCTACTCTTCGTAAGTCCCGCATGGAATTATTTATAATTTTTGAGGTCAGCTAGTAGTTTTTGGGAGTAAAATATCTAACTTAAGTTCTTCTACATGCGGTATGACACCTAATGTACTTACATAATCAACTCTTTCTTCTGCTATTATATGTACAAATTAACAATAGCCTACAAATGCTGTAATTATGAACATACACATATCAATAATAATCACACAATAAAGTAGTTGTAATCTTGGAACTATTTCTATAGGTATTTTTGCCTTTTATCAGTTTCACTCTTAATCATCTACAGAAACACTACTCGAACAGTGGAGGTAAAATGAGTCGCGAAAAATTAATGCAGTTTTGCTCTTCAAAAAGATTTTAAGTATTTTTCGTTATTATGTTTTACTTAAAAATAATAAATACTATAAAAAAACGATTTTATACAAAATTATAAAAAATATACACATATAAATATATATATTTTTATTTTTTATTTTTTTCCACATATGTCCTAATAAGTAATCTGCAAACATGGAAATAATATTTCAACGAACGTTGAAAGCTCACTAATAATGTTAAGGAAATATTTACCTAGTATTATAGATATTTAATGAAAATAAAATTAAACTTCTTTTTTAACAAGATGATAAAAGGTAACTATTACCCTCAATACCTTATAGAAAAAAATGTTTGTCTCACAAATCGTGTATTTACAAGTGGTTTTGATAAAGGAACCGTAAGTAAATTGCATTAAAAAAAGCACGTGAAGAGGGGTTTCCAGCGAACACCCTTAAAAAAGCGTGCATACATAAAGAAACATATATATATATATATATATATATATATATATAAGTAAACTATATATACGTAAAAAGTCTGTATAAACAAACACGCTTGCAGTAATTGAGGTCACAAAAATTCAAGAGATCACAATTATCTAGTTAAAAAACCAAAAAGAATCCACAACATTATTAAAACGTACATAAATATGAACAAAGTAGTAGCATACCAATTTTATGGAATGAAATAGAGGGGCGCTAGGCTCATCACGATGTGATATCAAACTAGTTAAAGACGTGATACCAAACTAGTTCAAGAGTTACTCAAATATTCCAAGTCCAGCACGTATTGCCGTTTCAGTCACCGGACATTTTCCTTGTGTCTAGGAGATTAACTGCTGGAAAGTTTACATGACTGTCTAATCGCTGTCTTTAACTTAAACTGAACCGTTTTATCTTGTCATAAATACCAGGCAATCCAAGATCGTCGTGAATTTCCTCATCAACGTCAAATAGTACGTGGCATAATCGAAGTCATCAGAACGTTTCAATGGAACCTGTTCAACAAGGTCCTCTTCAATCCAGCTCCGATATGAGTTCCGTTCCGTTCTGTCATTGTGATGTATAGGTGATTCTGTCTTTCTAATCACAGTCGTACTTAAGGTAAGTAGAAAACGTGAGTGGTTGGAAGTCGAATCGTTACTATTTCGAACCGAGATGTATAGAGACGACATACTCTAAATGACTACGGGTTTAGTAAGTTTGGTTTTTACTTGGGTCTGTAAGCCAGTAAGTAAGTTGTAACCCTGAGATATTGAGATGTAGATGAGAATGCAATTCCTTTACGTTTTACCTCGAGTGTTACAAGCCGGAACCCGTATACAGAATGCTTTGTGTTCCAATCCCACCCTGTGAGAAACCGGGTACCTAATATAGCGAAGAATTCCAAGAACAATTCGCTCGTTATCGCATGGCGAGATGGACAGTACACCGCAAATAATTTAATGTGTCCCAGTCAGTTCATGATGTCGACCGTAGTCGCCTGAATCTAGACCGTGCTAAACGCAGGTAGTTGTTGATGCTTCAAGGAGGTTTTAATACTGCAGTACTGCATGTGTCCTGACATTCGGATGATTTATCGTATATACGGAGAAACCACAAATCCGAAGATAATTCCGGTCAGTAAAATGCGTTTCTGAATAAGGATGACGTCTAACGATTCGGCAAGTGCCAGAGATTCTAATTCTTCCCGTTGACAAAGTAGATCGATCATTTATCAATGATCTAATTTGAAACGTTTTTTACGGAATATCTTCCATACGATGATCTTTAGAAATATAGCACATTTTCGTGATCGAAAGACGAGGTAGCCTATTAGGCTTTCTATTTATTTGATCAGGAAGTCTATATTGGAGAACAACTTTTCAGTTTGTCCACACCATCCCGGCAGCTACGCCCAACCACTAAGCATGAGATTCAGGGGAAAGTACTGGATTCGGAACCCAGATTCTTAGCTATTCCTTGCCTCAGGGAAGGGAAATTGGCAGTACGTGAGTCAAAAATAGACTAATGCCGGTCTGTAGGTCTGATTCGAGCAATTTGCATAACTACGATTCACTTTTTGTCTCTATTCCAATCTAGGATTCCGTATATACTCTAAAACCCTGGTAGTTGGCCGAGTAGTCTGAATGACACAGAGTACAAGTAGCTGCACATTTCACGCAGCAAAAAGCTCGCATGCAATTATTTATTGTATGGCTGTACTGCATGCTTGTATGGTGTATTTGCTGGCAGCGCATGCAATGTTTTAAGCCTAGCGGTTTTCTTGGTGTTTCAAGTGAAACATGGCTGTCACATACAAATTTCAAGTTAAAGATATCTCTTCTTATTTTCTTGAGGCTCGAGGTTTATAAAAAAGTCGATCTTTTGTTATTCTATGAAGTGTACTCAACATGCTTCAGACCGTATGACCAGGCACCTATAACTTCTTTTTCATCTTTTCCACTGCGACGAGGTAGTGGAATCTCGAAAGTTTCTTACGTCTTTTCTTAGGGACTTATGTCCAATTAACATGAATTTCTGAGAATTCTTACCTGATATCAGAATATCAGGTAAGAATACTTACTGATATTAGTCAATAATTTGAATGAAGTCAATAATTTGTTTGTATAGCTCAATATTCTTTGAAGTTATTTGGTAATATTCGAAGTTTTTTGGTACCGCCTAGCTGCACATTGTAATCGTTCTTTGTTGTAATCGTCTCTACTAGTTAATAAAGCCTCAGAATGTCAGTGATTCCATGTAGTACAGTACGAGAAGGTCTGGTGGTTTTTATCTTGCTCACATTGACGCCGGTATCCTCCACCGAAAGGTTGTCAAATATATTCGACAAAGATATATTATTAGAGTCATTGTTGTGGGTCTGTGTCACTCTAGATCTTCGAAGTACAATCTCCCGTGGAAAAGAACCTGGTTGGGAGTCCATAATTTCACCCTTGCTATTTCCTGCGAGATAGTTTCCTTGGGTCTTTGCTTAATGAATCCAGGGACCTACGTTTTCGACAGATTAGTAAATAGTTCCCGCAAGACGCACTCACATCATCGTCGTTTAGATCAGCTAATCCGTGTTTACTTTCTTCTACAGCCTGCAGGTTAGCCCTACTAATGTTAAATATAGACACTAAAATTATTTATAAGTGAATATAATACCATATAAGAAATGTATTTCCTCTCTCCTAATTCATAATAGGTCCATAGCAATCTTGTATATAACATTTTTTTTTACAAAATATCAAACAAATATCAACACGCCAATAAACACAACTGTACAGTAAAGTAACAGCTGACTATTTTTAAAAAGTATCCAATCTCATCAATTTTCTTTGCACGAATCAATGATACATAATCACTAACAAAACCTGTAGGAAGAGGTAACTAACTTTATGTACAGTTCGCACAACAGAGTTGAGAACTTACACGATAATCAGTATACTAATATAAAGAGTGTTGTCGCAAGAAACGTACAGCGTAGATCTGTAATATACAGGAAGATTTTACGAGCGTTTACACATGCTGGCCTGGTTCTGAATTTGATTATATATATATCAATAACTTTTTTTTTGTAGTATTCAACTTAAACTTTTAAGCTTGAGGTGTAGTTATTTGTAGTATACAAGTATTTCTCTATTTCTGTAGCCTCTAGTTAAGTGATATTCGAACTTATATTATGTATTTTTGTTTTTAGGGTTGTATGTTTTTACTGGGAAGAAAGAAAGGTGAAGAATACTACGCTCATTTTTAGCCTCAGAACTGTGACTTTGTAGGGGAGGTAATCCGTATTTGTATTGCATCTGGAAATTTAATTGTTGGCGGGTTTGAGTCCCTTAGGTCATATACCATTGACCCACCGAGTTGGTCCAGTGGTGAACGTGTCTTTCCAAATCAGCTGATTTGGAAGTCGAGAGTTCCAGCGTTCAAGTCGTAGTAAAGTCTGTTATTTTTACACGGATTTGAATACTAGATCGTGGATACCGATGTTCTTTGGTGGTTGGGTTTCAATTAACCACACATCTCAGGAATGGTCTAACTGAGACTGTACAAGACTAGACTTCATTTACACTCATACATATCATCCTCATTGATCCTCTGAAGTATTATCAGAACGATAGTTATCGGAGGCTAAACAGGAAAAAGAAAGGCCATGCACCATTATTTGGTGGCCGATAAAATCAGTATTCACGTACTATATTAATCGTAATCTATTGTCTTATTTGACTTTGGTTCCTTTTCAGTGTGTGTTACAATTTAAAAATTACACATTTTTCTATTATTAAGGACTGTGAACTGTGTCTGTTATGCGGCATTGCGTCGGAAGTTTAAACTAGGGGGCTAACGTAGGAAATCTTACGACATTTGATAATATGAATACATTGTTGCCTCAGATACTACAACAATGTATATATATTATCAAATGTCGTAAAATTTCTTAAGGTCGAATATCTGGATTCAAAAATTTGATTAATACTATAATGCCTTTTGATCTTCGACAATTTTATTTTTATGTTAGATTTTTAATATTTTTTTATTTTACTTTTATTTCGCACTTAGCATATCGCATAGACGTTATACATCGTTTTAATCTTTATGGTTAATTTTAATTTTTAATCATTTACTACAATAATTTTGTGTCTGGTCGCTGATAACGACACTTCGTTGTGGCTCAGGAAAAAATCTAATTTTAAATTAAAATATTTTTTTTTTAAATCTGCAGGTAGCGCAAATGAGTTCGTTATGGTTTTAATAAATTTCTATTAGAGTCCTATATACGCTAAGATAATATAATTTATTTACCTCGTGTTCTGGGGTTTTTTCCCATTTATTAAATAGTTATGTTTTTCGTTATTTATTAAGCCTGACTTACAAAATTCATATTTATATATTTTATACATTTTAGTAATAAACCTTACTAAATTATTATTTCCGTTCCGATGACCGATCGCTACTATTCATATATTTTTGTAATCCTTTATCGATGCTTAATCAAAATCCGAGATAAAAAGCGTTTACACACATATATATTGAAATTCAATAACGAACTGTTTGTTCGTTGAAAATAACCCTACATAAGAAAAAAATCAATTATGTTAAATTTTTTTTTTGTTTCAGCTTGGATACTTGGTTGGTGGATGTGTAAAACTGTCCCTTACGTCCAAGGCGTGTCTGTAGCAGCTTCCGTCTATTCCCTTATTGCTGTGTCTCTTGACAGGTAAGACGACAATCTTACTTTATTTAGCTTTTGAGTACTAATTTATATATGCTACACCGACTTGTAAACATTAATGTTAGCATCCTAAGTTATATTTTTAACATATTCTAATGTGAATTAGACTTTCAAAGATCTAATATAAATCCTAACTTAAAAATAGTTTTGTTTTTATAATTTTGGAATGTTTTGTAATTTTATTACGATTACATAATTTGTTTGTGCAATTTCATAAATTCTTTTCTACATAAAGAGGTAATTTTATTATTACATTTTAATTTTGTATAACTTATAAATAAGTTTACTATTAAGGATGTTAAAACTTCCCCACACGTTTTTTATAGAAAGGTTATTTGTTTTGAAATTGTCATGTTATGTAAATTTTTCGTAATGTATATTAGTTCAAGTAGAAAGGGAATATGTAAATCTCATTTAAATTATAAAAAAAGTAGAATAGCAATTATATTACTTAACAGATTAGTTCATATTTCGTTTATTCTTCATTTGTTTCAATTTTACGATTAATTGTGGTCTCTGAAAAGTACATCCAGATATCCATACTTCATAATAAATAGCAGTTTTCTTCTAATATTTGAAGTCATTTCGCTTTTATTTTCCACTTCTACAAAACAAGTTATAATTAACAAGCTAATACAAGGATTTAAACGCAGGTTTTTCATGTATACTTAATAAAGATATATGAAAATACATCTTAAATACCATTATTTAGTCATTCATTAAACCATTGTATGCTTCAAAATTTTGACGGTTTTCTAATTTTAAATAATATGTTGTGAAAAACTACGAATTTCTTCTTTATTAATCGGAATGTCTAAAATTTAGCTGATAAATGAGTTGGAAATTTACCATTATAATTTTTTAAAATTGCAAAGAACAGTTCAATTTTGTTGAATTACATTTAGTTCATAAGCAATTTATCGTTTATAAAAATCCTCGTATTTAAAATAACTTTTTTCAGATATGTCTAAAATAGATAATTGGAAAAAAAATTAAATTATTGCATTATTTTGAAAACGATAATTTTTTCTCCAATTTATTAATTTTACATTAAAATAATTTATTTTGGTAATAAATTATTACTGTAAGAATGTACAGGTCTTTATTATCAAAGTCGTTTTCTAACTCAGTTTTTTCTTTAACGGCACGGCAACTAAGTAGCTTATTTTTTGTTATTTTTTTACATTAAACAGCGAAGCAGGGTATATTCGTGCATATGATACCCGAATTTTATTAATTAAAAAACAAAATACAATTTATTTTCTGAATTTAATCTCAGAGTTTATTTTTCTGTCAAAATTTTTTAAGAAAATGATTTTCTTATGTAATCAAGATTTTTCTACACAAAAAATGTTTATATAAAATATTTTCAAATCTAAAACAGTAGGAAAGTAGACTTTTGAAATTATGGTTTGAATCCTTAGGGTATGTTTAAAAGAAAATGAGAAGATATCGACAGTATATCTCGAAGAAATGAATCAGTTTTTTTCTTTATCTGTACCCGTGATGCTACGAGATAACGAAATGAATACCTTTATTTCTGTCGATGAGGTAAAAATAGAAATATAAAATTAAAATACGATTTGGAGGACAACTTTTTCCGATTCGCGAGCCCGAGTGTTTTCACTTTCAGTTAAAGAAATCAAGTTTTATCAGTTCTTTAATTTTAAAATCATTATAAGATTAAAAACTGTAAAAGAAGTAAGAGAAAAGCAGTTTATATCGCTAGTAGTGTCAATAATAAAATCGTTTTACTCGATGTATTATTTCTAAAAGCAAATAAAATGCTTACTAAAAATAAATTGTTACTTAAAAAGTATTAGAATGAAATAATATGTTCGATGTCACACAATTTTTAAACAAAACATTTCATGAAGCGGGTCAAACGGAATTTAAAAAATGACAGATTGTAATTTGCCGCTTGAAATATGAATAGAAAGGAATATAATGCCGTGATATCAGTCATCATTTCCGTTCGACTGAAAATGGAAGCCGTGCCGGTAGCCGGACTGAAAAGCTGCAGGAGTTATGGTAGAATCTATAAAATCGATTGAATTTATCGCTTCTATGATTCAATTAATTAAAACTGGTGCTACGAAATCGGGTAGGGTGGGAGGTAAGAGCATTTAATGAATGCGGGGACCTGTAAATCAGGCGGTTTTATTGCAGACAAATGTTCTACCCACCGCCATATTTATACCCCATTAGCCTTGACAATAATACTCGCATCTCTC
Source organism: Lycorma delicatula (assembly GCF_047948215.1). Taxonomy (NCBI): domain Eukaryota; kingdom Metazoa; phylum Arthropoda; class Insecta; order Hemiptera; family Fulgoridae; genus Lycorma; species Lycorma delicatula. The sequence continues at coordinate 337,142,567 of NC_134455.1, forward strand.
ATCCCTACTTATTTCCCTCCTATCTGAAACATCCCTCCTTTACAACACTTCCCGCACTAGCACAGCAGTGTTCAACGAGAGTTTCACAACATAATTTGTTCAACGCACTCTGTTAAACGATTATTACATAACATTATTAATATATTTAATAAATTAGAGATTGTTTCGATCGATTTTATAATTTTCATCAAAAACTAGATAACTTTTAATTGTTTAAATTTCTTCAAATTAACGAAACGAGGAACATAATGTTTTTTTAAAAAGTGATATTAAATGTTTAGACTACCTAAATTATTCCACATTTTTTAAACATGCTCTTGTAATCTCAGTAAAATGCGTTATTGTAATAAATTCAGTAATGAACAGTAAATTAAACCAGAAGTTTACTCATCCACTCTACGATTTATTAATATGATAAATAAAAACAATTTCATCAAAAGAGTAGTATGTCTACCATTCATCCGAAAAATCGATAACCCTATTACGATCTGTTCATCCAATTCATGTTATATGAAAAATTTATCATCCAGTGTTTTTCAAAACTATTCTATCAATTTTATAATAAAAAGCAAACAATGAAGGGAGTTTTAGTTCAATATTGCAGCCTTTCAGTCAGTTCTACTTAAACAAACATTAAAAAAACAGCAAAATCTTTTTCTTAGTCAAATATCCGCTGAGATAAATTAATTGGAAAGGATTTGAAATACGAGTAACTTTGTGTAATTCGTACGATTCCTTATTTATTATTACATTTTTGTAATAATTTCTCGCGTATAAATGTTTTACTATATGTATAAAATTATTTTATAAATAATTACATTATGCAATTAATTATACATTAATTTATTTTATTACATCAATTTCAGAAAACTCTCGTTAAGTTTATTTTCCAAAAGTAATTTTCAGAATAATATAATGATCAATAAAAAATGAATAAACAATAATTATCATTCACTTATTTGTTTTTCTTTTTACAAAATATGTTTCAAACTGAAACATAAACTGAAAAAAAGTATTAACCGGTTTTTAGAAAACGAATATCAAAATTTCCCGAATAGTTATAGTTCCGCTTTGTTTATTCCATGGTAATTTCATTTATAATTTTTTGAATTTTAAGACTATTTATTTTAATAATTATTTGAGTAACAAAAGCATTAGCTCCATTACGGAGAAACAAAAAACAAAAAATGTCATGGAGACAGTTTGATTCGCACAGGATAGATACTAGAAATAAACCCACGGGGATGGTCTAGTGGTGAACGCGTCTTCGTAAATCAGCTGATTCGAAGTCGAGGGTTCCAACGTTCAAATCCTAGTAAAGGCAGTTAGTTACTTTTATACGGATTTGAATACTAGATCGTGTATACCGGTGTTCTTTGGTGGTTGGCTTTCAATTAACCACACATCTCAGAAATGACCAACCTGAGACTGTAAAAGACTACACTTCACTTACACTCATACATGTCATTTTCATTCATCCTCTGACGGTGATTCCCGGAGGCTAAACAGGAAAAAAGATACTAGAAATAAACTCACCGAGTTGGTCTTGTGTTGAACGCGTCTTCACAAATCAGCTGATTTTGAAATCGAGAGTTCTAAGGTTCAAATCCTAGAAAAGGCAGTTAGATTTGAACGGATTTGAATACTAGATCGTGGATACCGGTGTTCTTTGGTGGTTGGGTTTGAATTAACTCAGACTCATTAGTTTCAGATTGTACAAGAATACAGTTCATTTACATTCACTCATATCATCCTCATTCATTCTCTGAAGTAATCCTGACGGTGGTTTCGGAGGCTAAAAAAAAAGATTCCAGAAATAAGATATTACTAATAAATAGTTTTCTCATTATTTTCTGCACAACTAGATGACATTCAAATATAATAAAATGACAAATTCATTTTCTATCATTTCTGTTTCTTTAGCTCTAAAAATATTTGTCATGAAATGCTTTATTCTGGTAATGAAAAGAAATTTAGTTGCTTACCCGTGTCAATTTTATATTAGTTGCATTGAAATTGTGATGTACACTTTATCATACAGAAAAAAACTCTAAATTTAGCACATAATATATCACACACACTTTTGGAGTTATTGCTTTTACTCTCATAACGACAAGCTAAGATTTTCCACTATTTTAAGAAATGAAGGTGTACTCTACATTAGATTCTTCTTTAATGATGTACAATCCTTAGGACTGCGTTACCCGTATTTCCCTTGTAGCTCCTCATCATTTGAATAACGAATGCGTGTGCATAAATTTTTTATGATAAAACTTAGCTTATTTTAAGCCAAAAACTCAGTAACGCTGTTCAGCAGATATTATCAAAATCCGTTTTTAAAAAAGTGAATAAAATAATCGAACAAAAAACATGCCTATTTAAATAATGTTCATATCACTGAAATAAAACAATGCTAGATGCAGATTCTTTGGAAGTCTATAGCGTTATTAGAAATCTAAAATACTTTTTAAAAAAAATTAGTTACATACATCAATGAAATGTTTCCTATCTAAATTTTAATATTTTTTTCTTTGTCTTCAGTCATTTTACTGGTTTGATGCAACTCTCCAAGATTCCCTATCTAGTGCTAGTCGTTTCATTTCGGTATACCCCCTACATCCTACATCCCTAACAATTTGTTTACATATTCCAAATGTTGCCTGCCTGCACAATTTTTTCCTTCTACCTGACCCTTAATATTAAAGCGAATATTCGAGGATGCCTTAATATGTGGCCTACAAGTGTGTCTCTTCTTTATACTATCTTTATGTCTTTCTTTAACTATATTTTTCCAAATGCTTCTTCCTTCTTCGATTTGCTGCAACCCCTCTTCATTTGTCACTTTATCCACCCATCTGATTTTTAACATTCTCCTATAGCATCACATTTCAAAAACTTCTAATCTTTTCTTCTCAGGTACTCCGATCGTCCAAGTTTCACTTTCAAACTTCCAAAGCGACGCTCCAAACATATACTTCCAAAAATGTTTTCCTGGCATTTAAATTAATTTTTGATGTAAACAAATTATATTTCTGACTGAAAGCTCGTTTCGCCTGTGCTATTCGGCATTTTATATCGCTCCTACTTCCCAAAAAACAAAATTCTTTTACCTCCATAATTTTTTCTCTTCTTATTTTCAAATTCAGTGGTCCATCTTCATTATTTTTACTACATTTAATTACTTCGTTTTGTTCTTGTTTATTTTCATACGGTAATTCTTGCGTAGGACTTCATCCATGCCGTTCATTGTTTATTCTAAATCCTTTTTACTCTCAGCTAGAATTACTATATCATCAGCAAATCGTAGCATCCTTATCTTTTCACCTTGTACTGTTACTCCAGATCTAAATTGTTCTTTAACATCATTAACTGCTAGTTCTATGTAAAGATTAAAAAGTAACGGGGATAGGAAACATCCTTCTTGGACTCCCTTCTTATTACGGCTTCTGTCTTATGTTCTTCAATTATTACTGTTGCTGTTCGGTTCCTGGAAATGTTAGCTAATCGTTCTTCTATCTCTGTATTTGAACCCTATTTTTTTAAAACGCTGAACATTCCATTTTACTCCTATTGAAATAATGAATAAAAAATATCACGAACTAACAAATTTATCCTTCTTGGTTCCAATTTAAAAATATTTTAAATGAACGCTTTATATCATTTTCATGAATATCAATTTTTAGGACATATTTTTAGTTATTACAACTGTTCCTAGACGATGTGATGTTTTGAAATTGTTTTGTTTAATTTGTAACCTGATAGGTTACATAAATAATTAAAATGACGGTACATAGAAATCTACCTAGAATAGAAGTATTACATAAGTATACATTAAGTGTTAACACGCAGAAATCCGATATATATCAAAATACATAAATATTAATAACAATAATAATAAGTTTAATTACTAGTTGACATAAAAAATAATGTATGGAAAAAAAGAAAATTAAAGATTCAGATCTCTAAATGAAACATTTAACGAGCCCTAAACTGAAAGCGAGAAGCGATCCTTCCGTATAAGCCGACAACAATCACTAGTGATGATTAATATTCTATGAAAATGAATACGATTTAATATTAGCTTCTTAATCTCACTATTAATGATGGTATTTAACCGTGGAATTCGGGATAAATAAAGTTTCTGATCAAGAGGGAACGACACACCCTGATATATTTGGCTAAATTTGAATCAGAAGCTAAGCCCCAATCGACATAAAGTGAAATTAAAAATAAATAACACTTTTCAAGTCTGATGTTTAATTAGATAACAGTCAGGCTTTGATACATTAAAAACGTAAGAATTAAACACGTAAGCCGTTGAAGTATCTGTACAGGTGGGTTTTAAGCAATTACGAACATAATAAGGGGTGAAATTTTACGGAAAATTTAAATGGTAGCCTTCGTACGATAAATATCAGAATTGATAAGTTTTTACCCTTAATTCTTGCACTGGGTGGAAAAAAAAATTCGCTCCTGATAAAACTGCCGTAATAATAAATACTTATCTGGAAATAGTTTTAAGTGCAAAGAATTACCAGAATTTAAAATAGAATCATTTTTAGCAGATACACACACGCACACACACAAATCAATGAATAAAATGTCTTGTTTATTTCTTAATAATTTTTCCTCTACTTTCCAATAACCAAAAGGCTGGAATCTTTGTAGCATTTAGGCAGGGTTACATTTACACGATACAAATTTCAAAATTGTAGGTTTTTCTGTCAATAATTTATTCTTGTTATATTTATTTTATACTTTCTAAATATAAAAAAAGAGAAAAATACAAAAATGTATTTGAAAAATGTTTTAATAAAAATATTAAATGGATGAAATTGTTAAAAAACATTTTCGTAAAAATCAAAAATACAATATTACTTATTACTTAAAAATCATTTACGGTGACTTAAGTGAATTACAATATTTAAATGAAATAAAACTTTATAGTCAAGAAATACTTTGAATATGAAAGAATACACTCTATTTTAAACTAGTAAAGTAATATAAATTTTAAGCGGAACAAATAACAATAATAAGAAATGTAAGTAAAGTAAATCTTTATGTACGTCACTTATGTAAGATGTTTAAGTACTAAAAAGTAGTAACAACACGACCGAGATAGAAAAGAATAAACTAAGAATATTATTAAAATGCTAAAGTAGATAGAATACCGATAAAATTGTAATACTAACCTATCACTGACATATGGAAGTTTTTCTGAAACGAGTTTTCTTATTTAAGAGCCAAACATTACTTAAAGAATAAGATTTCATCATTTTAATAATAATCAATAGCAAAAGAAGATCAAGATCGCGTTTGCAATTCTATCAGCTAGAATTTACTTACCCGTCTTTATATACATTTACTCCTGTTGCTGAATACTAAATGTCCAGCGTTTGATTCCATACCACTAATAAAACGAGATTGAATAACATAAGAAAACCTAAATATCTTTGCTAAACTTAAATAATTTTTCGATTTATTGTTCTCTTTTGTGATTAATTTTTTTTTTTTAATTTTATTTATTATTGTAGAAGTGATTCGGTTTATATGATTTTAACAATGTTAAATATAATTTTAACATCAAAATTACATTCACAGTTGGCCCGTTTTCATTTTTTGTCTTACAACTTCATTATTTTGTCAAACAATATTTATAAGCGCTCGATCATTTCGCGGTATTACTTCTTTCTCAAGCATCTACTTCTCTGTTAAAAATAAAAAGTGTAATATACCATTATAGCTGAAATACCTAAAACGATTAAATTTCTCAAAGATCATAACAAATCGGATATAGGCTTAAATAATAGTCATGATAATGAAAACGTTTAGGATTTTCGAATTCATTCACCAAAACTTTGGCATTTAACTCTTTAAGCTTAGAAATAACCTCATTATAACAATTATATTGCTAGCGTTCATGTTTAGTAATACAAAGCTGTTGTCAGTCACACGTATTAATGTTCCTTATAATTCGAGAACTTAAAAATAATTTAATGACAGATTGCTTGATAAAGATATTTTATGGCTGATATTTCTACAAGCGAACTTAATAAAATAATTTGCCTATAAATAAATTGAATTTAGATGTCACAAAATAAGTATAATGAGATAATTGAAAAAGAGGGATTTTTTTCACGTGTAGAAGCCTTTAACTTTACTGGAAAACTTTACTGGAAAAGTAAAACGTGAAAAATATTTAAGTCTTTTTTTCTTACAGCTGAAATAAAACAACAATTCACTTTTCAAATACATGGAACTTTGTTCATACAAGATCATTTTGGTGCTTATTAAACAGCTCCTTTGTTATTGAAATTAATCTTGCTTCGACATCTTGAAACGATTAAGAAATCACTTAATCAAGGTCAAATATTTATATTACATTTAAAATATTTTTTTTTATGTCTATGTTGTTTTGTTAAGCTATCATTTTTATCAAATATAACAATTTTTTTTTAAATTTCATACTTTTCAAAGGAACTGATAATTGTTTTTGTGATCTATAGTTTAAATGTGAATATTCAGGTTGTTTATATTTTTCTTTATTTGCCGTTTCTACGTATGAGGTTTTTTTCACAAAAGTTAAAAATAATAGATAAATATATTTTTTGTCGGTGAATATGTAACCAGTCTTCTGGTATACTATTAAATACATGTTGCATTAAATACGTCATCAAAAAAAATACAAATTTACTTTTTCCTTAATAATTAAACTACAGGAAACATATTTCTGTATTAGAAAATTATTTCAGTTTCTTATTTCGAAATATTTTAAATTGAACAAAAAAACACTCAACTATTACATCTTTAAATGTAGATAAACTCCAAAATTATAATAAGTTAAAATTCTCTTATCCTCTTGAATTTATATTTCTAGTGTTACAAATTCATCAAGAACAAAAGCCAAGTTCGGTAACAAGAAGTTTTTTGTTTAAAAAAAAAACATATTTTAGTTCTATTGCGATGAAGTTTTTTTCGCAGGATCACTATCAGATTACTACTGTTGTAATTTTTTTATTAGATGTAATTTTTCTTCATTGTCAGAAGGGTTTTTCTAAACTCAAGTAGATTTAAAAAAAGACTTGATCGTGAAGACTTGCATTTTTTTAATAAAGAGACCACATATAGTTTTACCAGCATAATTAATAATTTCATAAAATTTGAAATGTTCCTGAATGCAAGCTTGTTTAGTTACAGATTTTTAAATTTTGTTTAAAACTGTTTAAAATGATTTTCTAGTTATTTTTTCTACTTCAATTAAATTTTATTTGTGTTATTGTGGTTATGTAGTCATATTATATTTATGTGGTAGTTTCAAATAAATATTTTTAATTTTTTTTTAGTCTTAAAAAAAATACAAAAAACAAAAAAAATTACAAAAATATATTTGATTACATATAAAAAACTTTTATTTAACTAATATTAATATTAACATTAATAAAAAATGTAAACAAATTAGAAAAACCCTCTAAAAAGTAAAAAATAAGAATTAAATCAAATTGAGAATTTTAAACAAAAAAATATAATATTTAACAAATATAAAAATGCACTGAAAAGTAAAAAATAAATTGTATAAATATCTAATAAATAATTATTAAATTTTAAAATTAAAAGTAATGAAAATATTTAGTTAAATAAAAGCGTGGCGCAGTTTTTTTTATTTATTTAAAACAACACAACATTTATTTTTACAACAATTAATCTTAATTTTCATTTTCAATAACGACTCGAGGAGACGGAACGGTCTGCTGGAACCTCTCCAGTTGAGACTGACTAGCTACAAGTAACAATCTGGGAAAATGCACCCACTCACTTTCTTTGTACGTGTTCTCACATAGTTCAATTTCATTTTCGAATTCTGCTTGTAATCTAAGCCAAATCGAACGCACTATTTCTGTTAACAATTTCATTTTAATTAATTATGAATTTTTATTTAATGAATTCATAATTACGATTGCAATTATAATAATGATAATAATTAATAATTTTTTAGATTATCGTCAAAATGTAATAACTTTGTGCAAGATTTCTAAATTTAATTTTTATTTTTAATCTTAAAGGTCATCTCGGTGCAAATTTTAACCTCAAAGAATTAAAAATTGAGTTATTTTATTACAGATAAATAAAGTATATACATATACTAAACAACCTCATTAAACAAAAAATATGTTTTAAAATACAGCAAATTTCTATAAATACTTACTCGAAAACCTTGTTATAAAAACTGCGCCACGCATTTATTTAACTAAATATTATTTTCATTACTTTTAATTTTTAAATTTAATAACTATTTATTGGTTATTTATATAATTTATTTTTTACTTTTCAGTGCATTTTTATATTAGTTAATATAAATTTTTTTGTTTAAAATTCTCAATTTGATTTAATTCTTATTTTTTTTACTTTTTAGAGGGTTTTTCTAATTTGTTTCCATTTTTTATTAATGTTAATATTATTAATATTAGTTAAATAAAAGCTTTTTAAAAAATAATTTTTTTATATGTAATCAAATATATTTTTGTCATTTTTTTTTTGTATTTTTTTAAGACTAAAAAAAATTAAAATATTTATTTTTACACATCAAAGTTACATTCGTGTACCAAATTTCAATCACTTTCATACGATAGTTCATGAGAAATGAAAATTTTCAACTAAATGCATGAATTTAGCGTAGGGGTAGCATGTGGTGGCGTGGGGGTGGGTCATATCAAATTCCGACACCGTAATGCTGTATTGTCATTGAAATTACATACGTGTACCAAATTTCATTGATTTTCATACGATAGATCAAAAGATATAGCAGTTACAAGATTTGATTATTCCTAAAGCGAGTTAAATAAAAGCTTTTAAAAAGACAAAACTTGCTATGACTAAATTATTCGTGTAATCTATTTATGGAAAAAATTCGTGACAACAGATACTAGTGTTTAACGATTATCTAACCGACGATAAAAAATTTAAAATGGTACATTTTAAATTACATTTAAAATTATCATTTTACTTATTGAAACTATTTTTATTATTACTTCATGCAATAATTTTTTCTAGCTACATTTTAATCTCATTCCATTGCTTTTAATAATAGATTATCTTACAGTCATTAATGTTCCATAAATTATTTACCATATCTTATTAGTGGTAACATTATTGCAAGATGTCCTTGTAAATATAAATTTTTAAATTTATACGTACATTTAAAATGGTTGCCATACAAAATAAGGAAATTACCCTGTAATTTGAAAAGTAAAAATGAGGAAAACTATAATTAAATGAAGATTAACCTAATAAAATATTTGTTTGATTAAACTTTTGTTTATATTGTAAACGAATTTTCTAAACACTCATACTATAACTAAAACACAATAGCTTTTACAATGTTTTCGGAATAGTCTTTTCTGTATTAACCTCAATTGTGCTAAGTTTCATTAAACGGATCTTTAAAATAGTTTCATAGAATCAATACATAATGCCTTTTAATACTAATAATCTTTTATTTTTAGAAGTAACTTTGGTTATCGATATTATATCTTAGTGTACGTTTCCAAAATATTCTTCATGTTCTCAGGAACTCTCCTGAAAATAAAATAAAATTATAATGTAATACGCTGTATAAAAGAGATACATATAAAAATCCATGTTCAGAATATTAAAATGCTTTATGTTCATTTCTACGACAATTATCTGTATAAAAATTATTATTTTTTTTTAAAGAGGTAAATCAAACAAGTAAACCGTAATATAAAATAAAAATCAATTTTTCCTGAATTTTTCTAGACCTCAACATAATACTTCATTTCGCAACTTATAATTTTTGTTAAGTAAAAAATTAAAAGATACTATTTTCAGGTTAAACCTATTGTGAAAAGTACAACCGACTGCGTTTTAAAACTGAAATATAATCTTTGATCTAAGTAGATATGTTAGTTATTTTTAGGCAGGTTTATTTCATTACCTTAAGTGGATTAAATAAAAAATCTTAAACTGTAGTTAAGATCTTATTTAACGAACAAAATATTATTTTAATTAAAGGTTTTTAAGCTGAGATCCATGTTTCATTTCTCTTACGCTGCTGTAAATTTTTACCATAGTTAGCACATAAAATTATAAATATTTGAAACCAAATGCAAAAATTTATATTAATTTTATGAGTTTAATTGTATGGAGAAATAAATAAAGGGAATTTTTTTAAGGATTCCAGTGGCGTTTGTATACTTATATAAAATAATTCTAGATAATTAAACTCGGCATATTTTCTTTCAGTACTTTAGACTTCCTTACTTACGCGTTATTTATCAAATTTTGTTTATAACTACAATATACCGTATTTTTGGTCGAATTTTCTTCGCTATACACGAATTCACCTTGGTTTTGAATAAAATTGCGTAAAATAAACAAAAATTAAATTGTACCTTTTGTACAAAATAGAAATAATACAAATAAAATGCAAAATGTAAGTATATATAAAATGTACTTTAAAAATGAACGCAAAACATAAAATAAGTGTTATAATTCTTAAAGCTTAGAATGTTTCATTTTTATATGTTATATATCTGCATTTCATCACTCGTAGTTCTTAAAGTTTTTAAATTGTAATTGCAACAAAACTAAAATAAATATTTGCAAATTAAAATGCAACAAGAAAACTAGTTGCAAGAATATTTTTTTTTTTTAAATCAAGATTGTGATAAGTTATGTGTATACATAGAATGGATGATCGTTAGTTTACATTAGAATACAATAATACTTTTAATAACGTACTTAGTTCTTAAATATAATATATTATTCTATTATATGTTGTAAATTGCCTTTGATACGATCATTGTCACATTCACGAAAGTTCAGTCGATACTTTAATAAGAAATGATTTAAGAGATCGACTTCATTAAAAATAAACTTAAAAGTTTTGAAGAAATTCCATTATTACATGTGTGTTAACCGCCTTTGTCTCTGACTCTTCTTCGTCTTGTTCTTCTTCGCAAACTGTAAGTTCTCTTAGATTTAATCGGAGAGACGACCGGAGGCTTTATATTTGCGAAATTCGGCCGAATATATTTTTGCAGAACATCATAATCTTCTTCGCTATGCAACAATAAATTTTGAGCGTAAAGTTGCTTATTCAATGCGCCGTCATTATGCGGTCCACTACCTAACGGTTTCCTGAACAGTTCTAACGTTTCGCTCAAATATTTCAAAGATTTAAAAATATCTTCTTTAGATAGCGCTAAATGTTTTAGTTTGGTATAGATATCATCAGGTGACATTCTAAAATCCTTGTAAAGCATTCGGGCTTCGATACGAGACATTTGCTTTTCCACCTTCAAGATCTCATATGCGACGTGGCTATCGATCGTAAAATTTCTAAGAACCCTAGCGATATTCCTTGATCTTGCTTTAAATTGTTCAACAATTTCTTTGTCGCGGGCCGATACAGTATTTATTTTTCTCACCTTTTTTGGAGTGGTTTTAGTCCACCACATTTTTTGACCGAAGTTGAAGTCATAATTCTCGTCGTAATCGTGAAGAGTTTTCCAGAGATTTTTTGGCGGAGCCGTAAATAGTTTTAGCTTGTTCGCCTCTTTTAGCGATTGGTATATTTCTTCTTTTGTGGTCTTGAACATTTGCAAAGCCCGATATACAGAAATAGAGTGAAAGTGTAATCGGTCCCATTCTGGTTTTCTATCTACAGGTTCCATTTCATAATCTGCGGCGACCGCCTTGTACGCAATATAAGGATCGATCGCTTTTGTTAATAAAATTTGAACCATATCGTGCGGTTTAATTAAATTGGGAGGCGGTTCAGTGTCTACCTCATAAGAAAAATCGGAATCTCCGTAAACCGCTCGTTGTTCTGATGATGTATCCTTGTGCGAATAAAACGATATAGAGTCGCTGCTAACATATTGAGATTCTTGGTTAACACGTTCGACACCCTCAGGCAATGGTGGTGTAGGCCGAGGACTAATCGGACCCCAACGAGGGATGAACTCTCTCTTTCTTCTATTAATTACTTTATTTACTATTTTCTTCCGGTTACCTTGATTATAAGGAACATCGTCGTACGAATAACCTCTCAAGCTGTCATATGGTGTCGGTGCCGGCCCCTTCTCGTAATCAAGGATTTCTGGAATTTTATTTAGTCTCTCTTGTTTTTTAACCTGAGCCAGTGCAGACTCGCTGTACGTAACCCGCAGTAGCGATATTATTCCACATAAGGCCAAAAAGTACTTCAACTTTACCTGAAAAAATTAACAATGAAAAATCTGTTACAGAAACTTGAATAGCAGTAAAACAAAATTATGATGATACAGTTGTAAACATTTTAGTCTCGCATTAAAAAATAAATGAGATTTGTAAAACTTTTAATAATAAATAGATAAACAGAATTTATTTGATGGCGCTGGAGAAACCGGTACTTCATAGAACGGTGCGAAGAATGAGCTCTGCTAAACGATAATTAAAGTAAAAATGCACAGAAAATATTTAAGTACCATTTAATAAATAGACTTTTATTACTAGATTCCGATTTAGATTGTTAAACCATTATCATAGGATCTAAAAGAATCGGTAAAAATAAAGATAAAAAACAATAGTAAGTTTTAAAAATAAATAAACGGAAAAAAATAACAAAAAAGAAGCCGTAAAAGTATATGTGTAAAGTAAAACAAAAATGTAGTAATTCAGCTTCACTGAGAATAGTCCACACGAAAACATAAAGCTTAAAGTCTCTCTTACCTCCAAATTCTCCACCTAGGCGGTTACTGGTCATGAAAATACTGGAAAAAGAGACGTATTACTTCGCAAATAAGAATGTGGCTTTTAAAATTTGTTATTTGTAGATGTTTATTTTATGTTTTATTTGTAATAAAAAGTAAATAAGAATGGATATATATATATATATATATATATATATATATTAGGTGGCTGGGCTCAGATCAATTACAACTCAAGTTTTTGCAATTTTCGTATTATCAGCACTTTTCTTACCATGTTATTATAAAGGGAGGATATGTATCTATTACATGCTAATATACCGCAAAGTTTTTATAGTAAAACGTTAGTAAATGTTAGTATATTTTCTTTGGTTTACTTACAAGTTTGTATAAATTAGCAAGTTTTAGCTTGAACCTAAACCTTTACGTATTTGATCAATAATTATTATAAATAAGCATAAGAAATAAAAGGGTAAATCATTCTTTTCGAAAGATCATTTTTTTCTTGTACATTTTTTTCTTTTCGGATACCTCAAGGAAGTGTTCTCGGACCCATCTTGTATGTTGCCAATTTCGGCAGATACAAGAGTTTAAACATTTACTGACGATACTGAAATTCTTGCTGTCCACGAAAATCCGACTATTGCGTCTCGTTTTATACAAGATTATATCACTCTGCTCGAATAGTGACTTACATGATGGAAAATAAAAATAAACGAAACTAAATCAAAGCACGTCACGTTCACTCTTCGTAAGGAACACTGTCCTCCTGTCTCTTTCTTCAATGTTCCGATTTCGAGATCTCAAGACTGTAAATATTTGGGTTTTCATCTTGATCGACGACTTACTTGAGCGAAACATATCACTTCTAAGCGGAATAGTTGGATCTCAAGTTTAAACACATGTACTGACTGGTAGGACATAAATCTCAGCTTTCAGCAGAAAGTAAATTATTGATTTACTTTTGAAGCCTGTTTGGACGTACGGGATTGAATTGTGAGGTACAGCGTGAAACTCTAGTATTGACATACTTAAACGGTTCTAAACAAAAACACTGCGGAAAATGCTCTACTTACCCTGGTACATAAGTCCTTAGATATAATGACCTTAAGTCATTACATAAGCGAACCGTTCGGCGGGAAATCTTCCTGGTCAGCCTACGGTATCAAAATCCTTTGGATCGGCACCCGAATTATTTGGTGGTCAATTTGTTAGATAATACGATCAGTGATTATTCAAGATTGCTGAGGAACAGTATTCTTGGTTTGCCTTATCGTTTCAATTACGTGACTTTATGGTCTGGCCGTTCGTCTATTCCATTATTAAACCACAAGCCGCTGGGTCTGTGGCAACTCAATATTAATTCAAATACATTCTTATTTACTTATTGTTCTACGAACAAATTGTAAATTCGCTGTGTCGTTATAATAAAAATCTTTTTCTACATAAATCTTAAATTTTCTAAATTCTGAAAAATATTTAATTTAGTTAATTTAATAACGTAGTATTTTTAATAATTCGGTGAAGTTGATTAGCAACAAGTTTTTGTTATTATCGTTTACTTATTCGTCCTTCCATAATTTGGTATATTGGTTCAAGAATTTAATAATTAAAAATGATTATTGTGCCAAAATGACGATAATCATAAATAATTTTGAACAAACAGCTCCCAAAAGATTTAAAAATTTTTAAATCTATGATATAAATTATATGATATAATTTTTTTTGTTTTAAGAACAAAAAAAAAGACAATTTAACCTTATACTGTAGAAATTCTCTAATGTACGGTAGTCCTCTCTAAACATTCTTTTATGATCCTGAAATTGATATTTTCAAAAATAATTAAAGCTTCTTATTGCCGATGATATTGAAATCGCACTATGTTATTTCTTGTCGGTATGATATTATATGTCAGCATTTGATTTTATTACATTATATTTTATAAATACATGCAAATTTTGTCGGTTTTAGTTAAATATGTTTTGACAAGAAAAATATTTGATAAGATTAAAGATCTTTATTTATCATAGTTTGAAAGAATCTACTCAAAATTAAATTTAAATAATATAATAAATTTTACATTGCCAAATGTTTAACGTAAAATTTTTCTGCTCAGGTTTTCTTCTAAGCTAAGGTATAAAAAATTAGTTAAAACCATCTGGAATAACAATATTTTGTGTTATTTGAAAAAACTATTACTTAAAAAAAATTTAATAATTTTCATCCGATTTTTGTGACGATTGCTGAAAACTACGTTTCCACCTTGAAAACTTTTCGTTAAGAATAAATTAGTTTTTAGGAAACCAATTTTCAAGTTGATGGATTGAAACAGTAAAAAATTTCAAAATATTTTAAAAATCATAATTTTTTACTATGTAAATACTTTATAAAAGGGTTTTATGGAACATTATTATTTTCTGATTATATAAAATGGGCGTACAGATAAGAGCGCACTTTATTTAAAAAGTATAGATATGAAAAGATTTAATTTAATATTTTTTTATTTACTTTAAAATTTAATTTTAAATATTCTAACCTTTAATATCTTAAAATATTTAAGGTTTATCTACCCTTTTTTTTTTCTTATATAATTACTTGAAAGGGACCCTTTAAAGTTGTAATTAATAAATTTTCGGTATTGATTGAACTAAATAAAAGAAAATCGAATAATTTTTATAATAATTTATTATTTTTCCTGTTACTAATCAGAAAAATCATAAATAAAGACCAAATTTTATTCCTAAAACATTACTTTTCACGAGTAAAACCTACAAATTTTCCGTAAAAGTGAAGGAACGTAGTAATTTTTTCCCATTTCTGTTTTATTACCGACCGTACACAGTTTTTTTAAATCCACTACGAGACCGAGACAATGATAAACTTAAGATAATTGCCCCGCCGGAAGAAGAATGGAGAAAGCAGATTTCGTGAAAAGCAGCATAGTAACCCACCGGGTTGATCTAATAGTGAATGCGTCTTCGCAAATCAGCTGATTTCGAAGTCGAAAGTTCCAACGTTCAAATACTAATAAAAGGCAGTTACTTTTATACGGATTTGAATACTAAATCGTAGATACCGATTTTCTTTGGTGGCCGGGTTCAATTAACCACACATCTCAGAAGTGGTCGACCTGAGACTGCACAAGACTACACTTTACTTATACTCATACATATCATTCTCTGAAGTAATATCTGACGGTGACTTCGGGAGGGTAAACAAGAAAAAAGAGGCAGCATCGTACATAAGTAACGTATCCGGAAAAGATGTATGTTACAACTGAATGAGGGTAATTATTATCTTCTAACATTAGATAACTGTTTTACTACTCCTGCACTTTATACATATAATATGAGTTTAACATTACGAACATTCGAATCGTCTGTTTAATTTTGTTTTAATCCGTTTTTCAACGAGAACAAATGATTAATTTGTTTCCAGATTTTTTTTGTGGGTGTATATTGCATTTCAAGCCTTTACTAAAGTGTTTTTATAAATATAATTTTTATCTCATATTTTTAATTCATGAATGACATGCGATCAAGTTTTATTACTTTAATTATGAAAAATAGTGAGCAAAACACGTGGCTGTTTTAGATTGACATGCTTTTATAACGTACTTGAACATTAAAGTAGCCGTGTAACAAAGGAATTATGATAAGGCTGTCGCCTTTTCCATTTTATCAAAAAGTACCTGCTGAAAAATAATGATAAATTGCACAACACGTAAATTTTGAGTCTCGTTTTGAGTATATAATTCATTAAACAAGAAGGTATTTTCTACACCTTATTTTTAATCTGCTTTTTTTCATAATTCATGGAGTGATTTTAGTATCACTGAAATTTTTTATAATCCTTTTATTTATAGTCATATCAACAATTAAAGTAATTTGCGAGTTATCAGCGTAGTGTAACTGACCGGTAAATTTGAAGTCTTGAACTAACTCAGGTCGACTACTTCTGGGACGTGTGGTTAATTGAAACCCAACCACCAAAGAACACCTGTATCTACAATCTAGTATCCAGATCCGAATAAAAGTACCTTTATTAGGATTTGAACCTGAAAACTTCGACTTCGAAAGCACTGAAATTTTATTTTTAATAATATGTAGTGTTAAGCGCGTCTAATAAGTTAATATATTTTTCATTACAACACTTAATGACTAAAATAACTTATGACAGAAGTAGTAATTAGAAAGAAGTATTAACGTGCACATAACGGTTTTCATTATTCTCTCATATATTAGATATAAATAAAACGCTTTCAAATTTAAAAGTTTGAAAAAAAAATTTTTTTTCTGTGCACCATCTCTCTACGTGTCGGTCTCATTCACGCGGTGGCGCTCAGACATATATAGTTCCGCATCAAATAGACTTTTACCCAAACACCATTTACCGGAATATAAAGCTGTTTATTTCTGTAGCGTTTCGATTATTTTAAAATTTAATGCTAATAAAATTCTGTTTCCTAAAATAGCTCTTGCATTTCACCGGCGTCCCGCTAACAGTAATGAAGTTTAAAAGAAAACGAGAAAGTAGTGGATCGTAAATCGAAAGAAAAACGGCAATAGCTGTGTACGGTGTGTGTACGTGTACGTATGTGTAGTGTATAGGAAAGAAACTGGGCGGGTGTGTTTTG
The DNA here is from genome assembly GCF_047948215.1 of Lycorma delicatula. Classification (NCBI taxonomy): domain Eukaryota; kingdom Metazoa; phylum Arthropoda; class Insecta; order Hemiptera; family Fulgoridae; genus Lycorma; species Lycorma delicatula. The sequence continues at coordinate 337,159,913 of NC_134455.1, forward strand.
TGATTTTACTGGCGTGATACGTATCCACTCACCGTGACGAAGTACACCATCACCGCACTCTACTCGATCTCCTCTTGCAGCCTTCTTGCTCGCCCTTAGTAGTACTATTTTTATTGATATATTGCGCTAAAGTTTGTAAATGACTGGATTTCTTCGGCTTCATATCAATTTACAATCGCTGATACCATCTCGTATCGATGTCGTTATGAAATATTTAAAATATTTTACGATCGTAAAATTATTTATGTTTTCTTTACTGCGTACATTAACTGTCACTAATGATAATATTTTTACGTATCGTTCATTTAAAACATAAATCTGTATAATTTTTATTTTCCTAATTTAGATTAAAAAATGTAATAAAATCACGACCGTTTCGATGCTAAATATCGTACATATAATATGTTACAAAGAAGACTTTCAGTGATTATGACAGCTTGTTTTTTTTTTTCACTATAGACAGTATAATCAGTAGCTGTCTTAAACATATCAAGGTATCATATTAACCTATTAAGATACTGTATTAATATACTACCTTCATACCTATCAAGAACATTACTTCATTTTCACGAGTTAACATTCATTAAGATTGCAGTGTTAATAACAGTACTCACGTACACAAATATCATGGTAATTTACGTACGAAATGTATCTCTTCTTACATCTTCTGCCATTCTGTCTGCCTATTTCTCTCTCTCTAAATATATATATATATATTTTTAAATATATATATATATGATACGGAATAGAATACGAAAACTGGTTACATTAAGCAAACCACCCTCTAATTGTTTCTGAAAAAATCATTAAGGCAAATTCTTCATCAAAACCGGAATAGTTTTCTATAATCTAAAATAAAATCCGAATGAAGTAATACCTCACTTTTTAGAAACCATAGCATCATAAATGCCATGGTTGAAACAGAAGACGACCTATTTAGGGATAATGATGACACGCTTTCAGAGATAGTAAGGACAGTGAAAGCGAGTGTTTATCTGATTGTAATTAATTTTATTTAATTTAAATTACGTCTATGGAATTATTTTATTTATTGAGAGACTTTTTATTATTTAAATCTACATTTAATTTTACTTTTAATTGTCTTATTAAATTATATATTTTTTTTACAATTCTTTGAAGTAATTCTTTTTTTAAAGATTCTTTATAAATAAATTTTATTATTATTCGTATTTTTATTTATCAACTTTTTTTCACAAAAACCTTTTGAAAATTTATGGTGCGGCTTAGAATCGAGAGCGGCTTAGATTCGAGCACGTACGACACACACATACATGGGTGCGCGCAAACACACACGCGCGCGCACACAAACACCCGTAAATATATATACAAAAAATAATCAATAAATTACAAAGAAAATGCTAATATATACACTTACTTCGTTTTTAGCTTTCCTGTACGTAGATGGAACTCACTAGTATTTCTGAAAAACTATACTAAAAATGTAAGATGATAAATAGAATAAAATTTGGGAATAAAGTACACTTTTTTTAACAATGTTGTGAAACGAGTTAGCAACCTACAAAGTCACAGGTTCAGATAAAAAATGACGCAATACAAAGTGGACCTCATTTTTTATATAGCATTAACACCATTATTTAACGTTTATAAATATTAATAATTTATTTTAAATAATTAAAAAAAACTTATATTAACATACTGACCATAAAATATAATTACTCAACCGAATTACGCTTTTTACGTCCTACTAAAGAGAAACAATATGAAGTGGTAGAAGAGTCACATGCTACTTGATGCTTCATTATATACTTGCTACTTGCGCTCATCGTTCTACTTCAGACAGTTTTTTTTCTGACAAATGGTAGCAAAGCTTATTATTTCTTTGTCAATGGTCTAATGAAAATTTTATATTTTTATATTTTAACTTTTTCTTTGTTTTTTTTATTACACCTAATTTGTTAAAAACCTTTTTTAATACTTTTTAGTGCGGCTGAGAATTTTTTCTCCGCATTGATTTTATTTTATTTATTCTTTTTTAATATTTTTATTCTGAATTGAGTAGGTTAAGAAATTATGAGACAACAAATTTAAGTTATTACTTATATTTTTTTCTTTGCGTCACAATTTTAGCTCTTCTGAAGATATCTTTCAGAATTTTAATTTAAAGAGTTTAATTTTTCTAGTTATACGGATATCGGCAAAAATTAAGTGTTTTAATCTATAGAAGTAAGAGTTATGTAATTATAAAAGATAATTAAATTAAAAATTTAAACGACCAGATATTTTAGATTTTCTCTCAAATCACCAGCTTGGTTTGCGACAATTTAACTTTAAGAAAGTTGTAGAAATGAAATGTTTTATCAAATCTATAAGTCCATCTGAAAATGCCAAAAATCACATTTATTTTTCATTTCTCCAAAGAAGATTTATATTTTCCAAAATTTGATGAGATAAAATATGATATCGCTGATCATCAAGATATTTTTTCTGGTGATTGTTTATTTTTATAACAATGCGGTTTGGAGGTAACGGAGGTATGTATCTACGTAAGTAAAAGGAAAGTACCGCTCGCTTACTCGATCTTTATTACACATTCTAACCTCATGGAAACTGAAATTTTACAGAGGTAGATCCTTCCTGTAAAATCCCAGTCGTGTGTGTTTTTTTTTTTGTCTTAATTATCGGACAGAAGTCAGAATTTCTTACTTAAATAATTAACTGTACTAACCGGGGTCTGATTGAATTCCTGAATAATATTAATACACAAATTTAGTAAATGGTAAGAAAAGAGAATTTTATTTGATTAATTTCAGATATTATTTAAATAACAGAATATTTTTTTAAATTTTATTTTAGTATTACGACAATGAATTTGCTGCACGAGTTTTAAGAATCAAATGATACTGGAAAAATTCCACATCCTCGTCTGGAATCGAGCTCAAAACCAGCCGATCTGGAAGCTTGGATACTAATCATTATACCATTTAGCCGGACAATTGGCAAACTTAGAGAGTAACGGTGAACCTTTAGAGTTAAGTTGAAGTAATACTTATATTTCTACATTTCTGGATTTATGTTAAAACTATCTAAAGTAAAAAACAATTTTTCATAGCAGTTTCATTCAGATTCCACGTGTGGTGTGAAGATAATTTTAACAATTCAACCTCAAAATATTAAAATTTAACCGAAAAATGTTAATTCCGATGAAGAAAAAAGTTTCCCGACAGTAAAATTAATTTTAAAAAAAATATTTTTAAGTATTTATACGCCATAACCTAATCGTTTTGGGTGACCAGATGTAAGCGACTAGTTACTCCTAAAAGTAATATAATACCGTAAGAATAACAAATATCCCATACTAGATTTACAAGGAAAAAACATATATTTTTTTTTTTAGACCTTCATACATTGCATTTTCTACAAGTGATGTGAAAATGATAAACACTAAAATTATATTTGCAGAGTAATATTGCTCATAATTAGTTGCATTTTATTCTAATTTTAAACTATTATTATGTGATTTAAAATTTCCATAAACAGTGCGACCGGTCGATAAATACTTCGTAATCAGTAACCAGGAAAACACTATTATTCCTCTGCTCATGTAGCAGTTGTCCTCTTGCAATGCTATAGAGCAGTGATTCCCAAACTGTGCACTGCGGCGCCCCGGGGAGCCGCAGCCTCTTTACAGAGGCGCTACGAAATATTGTAAAAGCTTCAAAATTAATTTAACCAAGACATTTATAATTATTAATTTAATGTTAATAATGTAAAATAATAATGAAGATATTGAGTTTTATTTATTTTTATATCTTGATTACGAGTAGTCATACTTTAACTTACGGTAGGGCGTCATGGAAAAATTTTAATTGAAAAAGGGCGCCGCGACTCGGAAAATTTTGGGAACTACTGGTATAGTGAATGAATATTTCCGTTCTCAAGGTGGGACGAACCTTCCGCCAATAATAATTATTAATATTTGTTAACTGCGATTCTAAAATATTATTTCCAGTAACAGTAAGTTGAACTATTCTTCTTCTTTACTGCAGATATCCAAATTTAAAGATCAACTCTAATGGATGACCTCATTCACAGGATATATGTTAATCCTTTTCTTTAGCTTTTCTTCAGATCTTTAAGGTCCTTTTTTTCTACATTATTCTATTGTAATAATTCCCTTCCTGTTAATTTTTTTGTTTATTCTCCTCTTAGTAAGGAGTTTTGAGCTTTTTAATTAGTTTTGATTTCTCCTATTTGATTACTGAGCGTAACTTAATAATTTACTTTTATTTATTTCACATACAGGTAAATTTTACTTTTTATACTTAATTTCTTCACACAACTTTTAATTTTTTTTCATTATATGAATCCTCTTCCAAAATATCACACTATTTTGTCTTCTTCGCTAGCCCTTATATGGGGATTAAATTAATTATTAATTAAAGTCACATTAAATGCTAATATTTAACACCTTTCTGTTAAAAATATAGAAACAAAAAAGCACATGTTTTTTTTTTGTTATGAGAAAAGGGTGAACTGATTTGTAAGAAGAAAATAACAAAAACAAACTTTAAACTCAGAAAAAACCCATCGGTCATACAATACATAACCGCTTTCTACCAGCATACGAAAAAATATGTTAAAAATACGTAATACGTTAAAAAACGACGTAATACGATATACGTTTAAAATTCTCCGTAATAATATACCAAAAATTTATATATTGAATCGCTTGCTATTTTGTGTTAAAGTGAGTACATACGTTTGCACAGGCGGCCAAACGTAACAGAAAAAGAGAAAAGGAGTGAATGAATATAATATTTCAACAGAAATATTAATGACCTGGCAAACAGTGTAAAATGTCAAAGGATAAATTTTCATCTGACAATTATTAAACCAATCGAATTTTCCTGAAAAAATTCTAATTAAATCGAATGCGAATAACGGACTATATTTGATTGCTTCAATTTCTCTTTTAAGTTTTCCATTCTGTTGTTTTAAAAAAAAATAATAATGAAAATTATTTTTTTTAAGATAAAAAATATTTCATTCAACATTTTCACAAATATAACTATTTATTTTAGATATTGGATTTTATCAAAAGCAATTTAAATCAGAGTTTCCAAGTATTTTCAACATAGGTAGGATTAATTTTTGTACTTTTATATCTAGGATGTAGGCCAGCACATTCATGAATATATGCACACTTATAAACTGAAAATACAGGCTTTAAAAAAGAATAAAAAAAATTACAATTTTGTGAAAAATAAGCTATATTAAAGATATTTATTGGCCTTTTCATATTACATAAGATTACAAGCTTATGATCGTTGATTTTTAACACCGTTTGGAGAAATTATCTAGTTAATGTATTTATATTACTGTAAATGTATAAATCAATAAATTTAGTAAAAGTTTTGTAAAACAATTTTTTTATAGTAGATTGCTGATTAAACGCAAAATATAATGTTGATTGAAAATTTCAAAATAAGTTAGTGAATTTTTTTTTTTAATTACTCTTTAATAAACGCAAAGTTCAAGTTTTGATAAAGATATTTATTTAAAATTAATAAACACCTAAAATTTAATTAGATTAAATTAAATTGTAATTTAATTAAGGAAAATATATATCTTTAATTTATTAAATTATAGATTTATATTAACGATGTAAGCAATTAGCAATATATATTTAATAACTTGTTTTTAAATTATGATTTTTCATGTAAAGATTTGTTTAGTTGAAACCAAATTCAAAAATTTTATAAAATAAACAAGAACTCTATGTTGTCTGCTCAACATGTTAATGTATTTGTTTGATCATTGCTCTGAACCTATCTGCCAATTTCATGTGGTTGCTTTGCAGGCTTGTTTCTTGTTAAACGTTCAAGCTATGAACTAAGAAACTTCAATTACGCTTTATTATTTTTACAAAAAAATAAAAATTGTCTCGTATTCTTAGTTTTGTTGCAATCGCTTCATAAAATGCTAAGAGGTCAATCTATTTTCAAAAGAGTGTGCGTAATGAATTTTTTATGGACGGGATCTTCAGAAATTCTGAAGAACTTTGTGTGGAAAGAATAGCGACGTGAAATTTATTTTACAGTTTTACCAACACGGGGTTTTATACTACCCTTTATCATTTTTACATTCTTTTTCTTGTTGTAAAACACAATAAAACACAAAAAAATCTTCAACAAAGAAAGTTTTATTATTTAATTTTAACATAAAACGAGTATAAAATTTCAATTATATTAATTATATTTCTTAAATATTACGCCGATTAAAATGAACAATTCTTTGGCTCATTTTACATGTTACGATAAAAATATTTTTAAAAATACAAGCCGCAATCATTAATGTCCTTGCAGCCAATCCTTATTATTTGCCTTATTACTTAAAATTCTTATTATTTAAAATTAATAATAAATGCTTATTTCTTAAAATTAATAATAAAATAACAATTTAAAGAAAATTGTTTAAAATATTAGTATTACTAAAATTTAAATAACATAGTCGAATTAGTATAATATCAATAAATAATTTAATAAGATTTTAAGGTAACTTATCGATATAAGTAACATAGAAAACATATTCCTGGTAAAATGCCACATTTAAACATGATTTTAAATGTAATAATGCTCTGTCCAAATAGCTTTTTTTTAAGTCAGCGTTTCTTAACCTGTGGGGTGCGCCTCCCTAGGGGGGCATGATAACACTAAATCAGGGTCGCGAGCATATCGAAAAGAAAATATTATTAAAAACGTTTTACTGAAAGGAAAGGATAACAAAATACATTCTGATATAATAAATAATAAAATACACATTTACACTGATATAATACAATTATAAATAGGATTGTATCAATACTGGACAATGTATTTAATAATAACTTATCAATAATAAATTAAAAACAAGTTTAATAATTATTAGTGACACCTGTCTTGCAGAACAAAGTTTTTCGAAGGAAGGTTTAATATTAGAAATAGACACTTTTGAGTTCTATTTCTATATTTAGCTGAGATCTATATTTTCTCTTCAAAGCAGTCACCGCAGAAAATCCGGTTTCGCAAAGGTAGGATGATGAAAATGTCAAAAATTTGATATTTCCGCAAAAGATAGGATGTCAAAATTCAAAGAGAGATTTGTGTTTTGATTTTGTCACTTGCCGTGAAGTCTATGAAGATTTCTTCTTTAGCAGTTGCGAGCATTTCGGGAGTATTTTAAAATAAATCCCTAACCCATCCGTAACTTGCTACCAAGTTGTCATCAGCAAGAAAATATTTTTTTTAATTCTTTGCCGGCATGGCTAAATGATTTTTAGTGGTTACAAAAACAACTTTCACATGTTGTTCTTCGGCCTTGTAAGTTTTAATACATTTTTTATCCAAATTTGCAAACATTTCTAGGCATTTTTGTTTTAAATTTCTTCTCTACAATTCCAGTTTTCTACAAAAAGCATTAACTTTATCATTCATATCCAACATATGCTCCTTGTAGCATATCGTATCCATTGCTCCTTGGAGTTGAAGATTCAAGGTGTTTAATTTTTCGAATATGACGACCAAGTAGCTCAATTACGTCACAAATAAACCATCTGGAAACTTCGGCTTTCGGTCGGTTTTCCTCTTTTAGAAAAATGGCGATTTCATCTCTTAATTCATAAACACGTTGCAAAGATTTCCCACGAGATAACCATTTTACATTGAAATAAAATAGTAACGCTGAATGTACTGCAGTCATGTCTTTTACAAAGTACAGAAAAGATTCTTGATTTTAGGGGTCTCATTTCTGTACAATTTACTACGGTTACAATTGCCGTTAGCACAATATTCAGACTAGGACTCATTTCTTTGGAAGCCAGAACTTCTCTGTGGATCATACAATGTGTCCAGCCACGCATACAATGCGTGGCTGGACACACGAATACAATGCGTGTGGAGATTTTTGTTTCATAAGTGCTTGTGAATCTTCGGAATCTTCCAGACATTGAAGGAGCACCATTGGTGCATATTCCGACGCTATTTTTCTACTCTATGTTTGCCTAGTTTATAAGATCATTTAAGATAGCAAATAATGCGAATGCTGTTGCTTTGAGTTCTATTGGTTTGCAAAAATATAGCTCTTCTACTGCTGACATACCATCACAAAATCGAACATAGACAATGAAATAAGCAAACGTGTTTGTTGCTATCTGTTGCCATCTATTTACTGCTATCTGTTGGGGGTATCAAGCTGAATTGAAAACAATCTGTCGCGTAACTTCCCGAAAAGCTGATGCTGTACATCTTCAGCTATATCCCAATTCGAAGGGCAACATTTGATAGAGGTATGGGCTGCAATTGTTTGACAAAATTATCTCCAAACATATTACCTACAATTTCAATTGCAGCTGGCAAAATAAACTCTTCAGCAATGGTTGTGAGGCTTTTTAGTTGTTGCCGAAGAAGAGATATGTATGTTATTACATCAACTTCAAACAGGAGGTTGAGCACGGTTTGAGTATCACTAAAGTTCATAGAGTGCTCCAATTCTCTCAGAAGCCCCGGATGAAGTTATACATTCAGCTAAATACTGTTAACAGACAGGTTGCGAAAAACAATTGTTAGAAGGATTTCTTCAAGTTGCTGATAATGCAGACTTTGGAAAATGCATGGAGAACGTGCGTAAACACATTAATTTAGAATTGGTGTCATCATCTTAGCGATTGCTAAAGCTGATTGTTAGACCTACATTTCAAGATAGGATAATTTATGCAGAAATTCTGTGCGCGGTCCAGATGCAGAAGAAAAATATAGTTAGATAAGGCTATATATGTAAGACTAACAGTTTTAGAGTTAAGCAAAACTTTAATGTGTAATTTTCACTATGATATAATGAGACGTAAGTATGATCAAAATACAGATTTGTTATATATGGATACTGACAGATTTTCTATGATATTAGAACGCGCGATTTTTATAAAGACATGGTAAATGACTCCAAACTTTAATTTTGTTGGATACTTCCGATTATCCAACCGATCACCCTTGCTTTTCATTAGATAACAAAAAGATGCTCGGTAAATAAAAGGACGAGTATAATGGCTTCCAAATAAAAGAAGTTATAGAGGTACTCATTTAAAACTGCTGACCTTTGACCTTTCACCCGGACCCCGACATTTCACCCTGACCTTTGACCTTTTACCCCTGACTTTTGATCCCCTCGACTTTGACCCCGAGTCGAGGGTCAAGTTCAAGGTCATTGACCCATGTGTCAAGGGTCAAGTTCAAAGTTCAAAGGTCAACAGAGGTCAAATTTGCGCCAGACTTCCCATTTCAATTCTATTAATAAATGTACTTATTCTTGGTAATTTGCAACGTTTGTAATTAAAGTTGTAGTGTAGTTTTAGCGTCAAAATACTCAAAATACATTATTATTAAATACATTGTTACAGTATGAGAGGAGGCGTGATGAAAATTATGAATGAAAATTGGGTCGTAAAAACTGAAAGGTTGAGAAACGCTGTTTTAAGTGGTTCTAGAAATAGCTGAATCATTTTATTCCTTATTGACAGAATAATAGCTGCAACTACCACGTCGTACTTTGGTTTTTCATTACAGTTTTCTCTTTCTTATTTAAACAATCTATCTTACTTGAAGCACTCAACAGTCGCATTGTAACTGAGCACCAGCTATGTAATCCTGCAAGGAATGTGTACATCATGCCTCTACACAATAAGCGATCAAGTTACGTATACTGTGTGTATAATCTCATGCTTTCTCAGGCATTATTGGAAAATCTCAACAGTTTCTTTTCACATTTTTTTTAATATTTTTAGATTTTAATCTTGGAATTTATCCCGATGTAAATATACTTTTGAAACCCTGCATCGGTGAAGATTTTATTATCATTGTTAATTTACTATTACTACCACCAGTAGTCGAAAAAAAAATTATACTTATACTGTAATGAAATAGAAAAAAATCACTAAATAAGAACAACGAATTGTGAGCTTACAGGAAGGACTAAAGACTAATTAAAGATATACTGACAGCCACTTCTATCTACAATACAGATAGACTCGCTAGATTAAGTGGAAGATTTTATGTTGACATTCCAGGATTGTTATTAGGGGTCTGAATTTGTATAATTCAGTATAATTTTTTTAGATGTGTTTCTTTTCTTAATACTTTGTGTACGCCCTTTCATTTGCTTGTACTTACCGATTTAGAATTAGTTACTATTGATCATAAGTGTAGTTTATGCAAAATAAAACTTTAGACTTAAATGGTACAGACCTTTTTAGATTTTCTTTTAGGTTTTTAACTCTCATTCTGCACTCAAAGGTTTATCTGATCATATTTCTATCTAACGTTCTGTTTTTGCTCTCTCTTTTTAGAAGTAAATACTGTTTTGTGAAATTTAATACTTTCTGTTTCTTTTTCTTAGTAATATTTTAAAAGACACTTCATTAATTTATGAACATGCGTGTGTGTAAATTTGTGCCCGTACGTTTGTGTGTGTTATTTTTTTATCAAAACTGCAAACGTTGTGTGATTGTGTTAGAGAAGTGGGCTTCATCTCTCCCTATAGAATAATGGAAAAAAGCCCTTGGGTTTTTAAGCCCAACTTTAATGGTCCCATGAACACGCATATTACGTTTCTCAAATAGCCTGTCTTAGTACACTTATTTTATAGACAATTAAATTTTACTGGGCTATATTTATTAATTACAATTCTCAGATATACAATTATAATTAAATATGTTATTAATTTCTACATACACTGCACAGTATTCATTTCAGTACAACTATGTACACTCCACTATTCTAATATAATTTTATCTCAACACCGTTTCAATTAATTCTACCATACTTCATTGATTAAAGGAAGAAATACATTTTTATAGCGATTAATAAATCGATCATTCTATTTCTTACATATATTCTTCATTTTATTTGTATTGTAAATTATCTAATTTTCAAAATAATAATTAATTAATCTATTTAATTGTTTGGATTCATGGTATTGCGATGCAGTTTTTAGCTTCTTAAGATATTTTATAAAAATAAAAATACTGTAAGTAAATAATAATCTAAAAATTAATGTATAAAATATATATTTGACACTAAATCTTTGCAAACGAGTTTGAAGTTCAATAACCCTTTAGAACAGTATTAATCAAAGGCAATCTTATTTTACTCCAGTCAATTTTCTTACAATGTAGGCCGTTTAATTTTATTTTTGAAATTTTTCCTCAAAATAAATATTAAAAACTATTCTTTTGGACTATATTTTAACGTGATTTATGAATGTGGGAATCAATTTCCTAAGTAATTGATAACTAATAACTAGTTTTTACTCCTTGTCTTCCCCATTTTGATATTTTAAAACCAACAGTTTTTTTTTCAGTTTTTTGACTATTTTTCGAGAAATAATTATTTCACTCATGAATAATGTTAATTAAAAAAAAAAAAATATATAAAAAAATATTATTATAAAATAATAAATAAATTATTAATATAAATTTCGTATAGTGAAATATTACATTTTTTTCTAAAAGAACTTTTTTTTTGACAATTGGAAAATTGTTGCTGCGATAACGTCCAAATCGGATGAAGATAATGAGAAAAATTTATATATAAGACGATTTCTACGGCATATTTTAATATTTTATTTTTGCACGTTTCACGCGGTCCTAAAATTAAGTTAGGTTAAAAAGTATTCAAAAAGTAGATTATATAAAAAAAAAAAATATCGAGGAGTAAAATAAAACGGCTGATATTTTATCACAATTTCGAAGTGACTTATTAAGCTTCAAAACTCGTTCGGTAGATGTTTAATTTTAGTTAGAAATCTTATAAATTTCATTTATTTAGGAGACAACGCAATTATAATTATCTCAATCGATAACAAGTTACAATAGACAAAATAAGTGGGTATTACTTAAATGGAATTAATTGTTTTGTTGAAAAAATTATCATCATAGTCATTATTCTGACGCTTACGAGATTTAGCGTATTTTGTTAAATGTGTTGGGAAAGCGTTGTTTAGCCAACCATTAAAATAAGGATACAAATCATCAAATTTCAAATCGAACGGTTTAATAATTTTTTCAATTAACTTTACGTCTACACCATTACTCATATAAAATTCCAAAACTTCTTCTTTGGTGTTTAAATGTTTTTTATCTAACTCCATTGTCGCCATTACTAAATACGGATCTATTTTTTTTTTACGTAATGCGTTAACTACTTCATAACTCCTCTCGATCTTTTTCAGATAAACTTCGCTGCTGTCACCGATACACCTATCAAAATATATGATGCTTATTGCAGTCACAGTAAGAAGAACATCCTGATAAAACAATAAATTTGCCTCGTGAGATAAAACATCATCATCTTTTAGTATTGTTTGAAATTATATAATTAAATATAGGAAAAATGTTTAACAAAAATTATCAATTATTCTCTTATTACCTTTGAAAGATATGAACACCCAACAGTATAAATATATTTCTCTCATAATACTACAATAATGACTTTTTAATTTAATGAATTTTATTAGCAAAAACTTATCATAATATCGATATATAAAGGGCAACCTACGATGTAAAGGGATTTTAAACTAAAAAAAATGTTTTGCTCGTCAGTAAATTAAAAAAAATTACTTTTTCAATTTCATTTTAATATAAAATTTTTTTCTATAGAACCTTTTTTTTAATATTAAAAGATAACATAAGGAAACAATAAACGTAAATATAAAAAAACGATAAAAAGTAATGATTATTTCTCAGTATTTTTTTTTAAAGTTATTACAAATTAGGAAAAATTCCTGAAAATATTGTATCATATATTTTATCAAACATTAAAATGAAAACATTAAAATTTTATCAAAAGTTTTTGAATCCGTGTTTCAAAAATTCAGTTAAGAAATTTTTCAACATAGAGGTTATTCCTTTTATTTAAAAGTTGTCGCTTCTGTAATCAACTTTGGCTGGTTTATTTATTTGTTACTTGTTGTTCACAAATTGAGTACGGTTTCAATAAATTGAAAAACTAGGTTAAAACGGTTTAGGTAGGGAAGGTAGTAGTAAAATCAATTTCACATAATTAGTAGTCGGTGCAGCTACGGATTTTTTTTTATTTTTTTTATTTAATTTCTTCCCTTTCTCTGGCTTATTTATTCCTTATTCTTGAAAAATTTGTTAACCGAGGTTGTTCTTGATAACTTTTCACAAAGCGAGATAACTACCGTGTGGAATTCATTTATTACTAGGAAAAATGGAGATTAATCCCTAATCCCGGGAAGATAGATGATGAGATTATAAAAAGCCTTAGCTATCGTAACGCACAGATGTTTTTATTTTTTCAGAAAAATTACCATTTTTATTTCTGTTAGGTCCCAAGACCCGCGTAATTCCAATGATTACGCTAGCATGCCGATCAAATATTTTTTTGAAAATTAGTATTTTTTTTAATTTAAAAAAAATAATTTTGTAGTGAATATACTACTTATTGTCTTTCTGATTTCATTTCCGTCTGTGTCGACAGGTTGTCATTCAGTTACAGTTATTTAATATGGATGAAATTTTGTATCCTATGAAAATTCCATGTCCACCAGGATTCAAACTCAGAACCTTCTGGATAAATAATAGAGTCGTTACTATTTCTCTATGAAAATGAAAAAGTATTATTGAAAAAATTGAACCGATGAAAGTATTTTAAAAAGGAAAAAATATATATATTCAATGAACTATTTTGACCCTTAAGACATTTTCACTCGACCTAACAATATAATTAATTTTTCTGTGCCCAAAAATAAATAGTTGAATTCAGAAGCAATATTAAACACCTAGTAATTTTTTTAATAGAAAATGTTATAATTCCGTAAATTTTTCCAGAATAAAAGAAGGTAATAAATAGTAATAGTAAGAGCATAATAACTTTTACTTTGATTTAATTCGCATCTAAACGTTAAACGTACATTTGAATTTAATCAAGTTAATAATGATCTAGATAATTTATTTAAAATTTGATTCGTTCTTTCAACAATAAACAGCGAACGAACTGAACTATTTATATCACGAACTACACTTGATTTTCTTACCGTTTGGTGATTTGCCAGCTCGAGGAAAAGCGTTCATTTTGTTGATAGCTAGGCTATTTTTTTCGGATCATTTCAAATCAACAGTTTTCTGGTACGTATCGTTTTATTCGAATTTCATCATAAAATTTTACTGTCGCAGACAATCTCACGTAATATTTACAATAACGACAAAAAATATAATCTATGCATCGGAAGAACAAACAACCCCTTTCTTTCATAACAACGATATTTTTATATCTGTACTTTCAGATTCATCGCCATCTTGAGTAAATAGCTTTACTAACAAACGAAAAAATTACAACAGTTGTAATAAAATTTTCTTAAAAATATACAAATATATAGCAATGAATTCAATCGCTCTGAATATAAAAAATAAATTATTTTTATTAAATTAAAAGTTTTTTATATCGTTACAATAACAATAAATTTAATCTACGAATAAAAAATCTTTCATTTATCGTATTTTAATGTTTAAGTCTAAATAGTCTGCTATATTAGTAACACAGACAATTCATAAACATCAAGACTAAAAGCACATACTTAGAAAAAAGAATTATTTTAAATATTAAACTGAAATGTAGAGAACATCGTACTGGAAATTCGTTTTTTTTTTGGAAAGAATTTTATTCTTCCTTTTATCAGTCTTTACTTGATATTAAAATATGATTGACTCGTATTGCTATCTAAAACTGAGTTCACCATTAGAAAATACAAATTGTTATTATACTATTAATTTAATTTCTTAGATTTAATGTATAAAAATAATTAAAGATCAACGTCTAAAAATTCCAAGATTTACTAAAATATTAGCAAAATTAGAACGATAGGTAAACCGCACAACTTTATAAACAATAAATATTTAATAGGCGAACATAATTTACCAGAATTTTGCTTTTAGGTAGTAAAATTACAAAGGATAGATGATTTAATGCAGTTATTAGAAGTAGACAAGGAAAGAAGAACTTTCAATCAAAATGAACACTGTTAGTATCAATTGTAAATCTAAAAATTGTTAAAGAATTCTTAATAATATTTTGTGAAAGTGCAAAATTGGGCGGTATTGAAACGTAAATATTAGGAAAATAACAGAGATTTTTGAATTGTAGTGTTGAGGAAGGATTTTGAAAATTATATAGGACGAAAAAATTCGAAATAAAGAGGTATTAAAAACAGCAAAGAAGAGAAATTTGTCATATAATCTTGTAGAGATGACCCAACTAGATCTACGAGGCAAGTATTAAAAGATTCAAATATATTTAACTTGTGTTAGAGGGAAAACTGTACAGTGAGACAAAAACAGATAATAGAATTGTAATTTGAGCAGAATAGAAATAAATTTGAAAATGAATAGAAAGATTATCAACAAATCATTCAGCTGACAATTGACTATAAAAATAATTTATTTTATAAAAATTATGTAATTATTTGCCAAAACAATAGTTCTTACGTCTTTAAAAATCGAAATCTCATAATTATTTTTTAATAATTTTCATAGTAATCATTATCATAAACTATAAAGTGTTAAATCATATCATTATTTTGACGAATAAAAAATTGATTAAATATTAAATATATTTAAATTCATAATAATAAATATTAAAAAGGTAAAATATTTTTAATATTAGGTAAAATTCATAAATTTGATAAGAACAGCTTATTAACGCTGATAAATTTTATACTCAAAAAAAAAACTAATTAAATTAAATATTGCCATCATAGTTTACTAAAGTATCGTAATAAAATACTGCCCGCGCACGTGCCCGTGTGTGTATTAACATATACTGTAAAACCATTCGTGTAACTGAGCGATCAGGAAATGATTAACCTATTATTAGATATTAGATTCTGATATTTACGAAATTTTAAATAAACAAATTAACAGTTAATATAATCCGCCTTACCAGCACGTTGATACGTTCTCTAAATCTTTCGGCTGACTTGGAAGCCATCATCAGCAGTTAAAATTAATGCATTAAAGTCAAAATTTAAAAATTATAGTTAAAATTTAAAAACCAGTCATGACTGTCTCGGTACTACTAGTATACTTTTTGAGTACAGGACCGGGACAGTCATGAATGCTTTTAAATTTTAAATATGATTAAAATCAAATCCCGGTTCTAAACTCAAAGAGTATACTAGTAGGACCGAGACAGTCATGACTATTTTTAAATTTTAACTATGATTTTTAAACTTTGACTCTATCGCATTAATTTTAACTCCTGATGATGGCTTCCAAGTAACCCGAAAGATATAGATAACGTATCAACGTGCTGGTAAGGTGGATTATATTAATTGTCAATTTATTTATTTAACATATCAGCGGCACAATTTTAGAGAAATTAAGTTTTAAATAGTTTCGAATACAGCATATTTTTAGTAATGTAAGCCAACGAATAAAAGCAATTCCAATTAATTTATTATTTAACTATCTAATTTAATACTCATAGCTTCGTTTCGTTTGCTTATTAGTATTATTTTAATGACCGCATTATTAAAAAATGTTAAAAAATATATTACATTTTTATGGAATTTTTTAATTATAAGCATTTCTATTCTGGAAAGTTTAATACTGCTACTATCATATGAAATTACACGATATTACAAAATACAAAAAAAAATATTACAATTGTGCAGTCGTTTTTTTTAAAACAAAAAGAGTTCCAATGTTAGTTTTGGGTCAAGACTATGTCGCAATGCTGCACGAAAGCTATTAAACACAACTGTTTCCAAACGTCGGTCGAGAAGCCCGTCCAGTAACAGTTTACAAACTCTTCGTCATAGAAAATACGCACGCTTGTAGATCTGTAACAGTATGTTTTATAAACAACGCTGATATTTCTTCAGATAAATTTAAAATAAATTTAATATATTATTTCATCAAAATCAACTGATATAACTATATGACCGTAGAACTACAGAACGGTTTATCTAATTCTCACCTTAACCGCAAAAGGGACACAAAGTGCTCAACAATTTAAAAAAATAGAAAGAAGACGGTTATTTCTGATAATCTTCTAACAATAGTTTTAAATTGCGATCTATTCAAGTTAGTTGTTACTTTTTATGAATCTTTAACAACTTAAGTAGAAATTTAATTGATGTTTATAGTTTCAGCTTGACTAAGTATTTTTAAAAACTTCAAAAAAATAATACTAAAGTTATCACGTTGACTCATTTTTTTTTTAATTCTTATTTTTATTTTTAATTTGGCGAAGATTTACAGTCAAAATTTAAAGAATTGAAAGAATATTTTTTTAATAATTTTTATGTACACGTTAAGTCGGTTTTATTTTTTAAGTTCTTTTTGAAAAATCTGTAACATAAAGTCGTTTTAGTAGTATGTTTCAAAATAATTAGTTGAAAACTTGATAATTTACCATAGATATCATGTAATCACCAATTTATTTCTTTATTACACTTAGGATGAAATTTCAAATAGTGTTGGTAAAAATATCCATTTTTTATTTTACTGACGGGTGTTATCATCGTGCAATCAGATTAAAGGTCAAATTACAGTTCAGTAATTGCTTACTTCATGCTTAGGTGTTGTCCTGTCTTCCAATGTTCCATTACTAAAAATCAAAATATAATCATTCATATAATATTACCCAGTTAAAAGCAATTTATCACCCGATACCTAGCAGTTTTTGCATATGCTTTAAATTTTATTTTGATAATATGATTACAAATTATATTTTTTACTGTTGAAAGACAATAATACGATAGAATTGTCCAGAATCTAAACTCATTATATATATATATATATATATATATATAAATATGTATATGATTTTTTTAATTGTATTTTTGGTACCTTCAACTATCAAACATCTTCCTTAAATAATATTTAATACAAATCCTTAATTTTTGCGCTTATAATGTAAGCAAAAGAAATCACAATTTACGGTAAAATTGATTTTACTATTAGACTACTAGAAAATTTAGTTTGGTAAATAATGATTGTAAAAATAGTACACACTAAAAATTTAGTTTCAAAATTTACAAAATTCATAATATTTTGCTTCACAAATACGTTTCATTTAGTTTAAAAGTTCATTGATTGAAATGTTGCAAAAATTGTTGGCGAAAATTATTTTGAAGTAACAATATTTTAATAATTACTCTTGGAAAATTATTCATATTATTCTAAGAGTACTTTCCTGAATTCACTCTTAAGTTGTATTTATCATTCGATTATAAAAAAATCTTAAGCTTCCAAGAATATCTGACATGTTACGATCACGTAGAAAAGTTTATCGCGCATCAGTCCATGGGTTCAAGTGATAGTTCTTTTTTCGAACACCTAGGGGCATCTACGCTCAACTGACATCCGGCTAGTGTAACTGATGTAGATGGTAGATGAACATCTGTCCGATCCACATGCACCCCAACAACTAACTTTATTAAACATCTTTATCTTCCATCGGAATAGATTACAAAATCAAAATTACTAAAATTAATGAAATAGAATCAATTCTCAATAAACAAATTTCATAGTATTAAATGGTGAATCCACATTTATGGAAGATAAATTTCACTGATATAGTGAAAACGTAGTACACCGACTACAAACATAGTAATATCAAAAATTTTCCTATTTGTAAAGACGTTCCACGTATATGTAACTAAAAACCAAAATTAAACTGTTTTTTCAATCTTTATGTAAGTAACTGATACCTAAATTTCATTTCTATAAGAATGATAACTACTCCACAGAACAAGATGAAAATCAGAGTATATCGGATTGATGTTGATTTGAGAATTTTATCTATGCCAGTCAACATATTTATCGGTAACTTTTTTTACAAATAATTATAAAATTTTTTTCTTACTTTTATCAGAGTAATAATTTGAAACTTACATGATAATATAATAAATTAAATGTAAAGATACGATACCTTTTTTTCCTGTTAACATTTTATAGCTATGTTAATATTCGAAATGACTCATTACAATAAATTACTATGTTTTAAATATTTTATTTCATAATAGGTTGTTTCAGGAGGAAATAGAAATAAATTGGTGACTGATTCTAAATCTTGAGTAAGGAAAAAGATTCATACAAATAAATATATGTCAGAAAATGCTTTTTTCTTTTTACTTTTTAGCCTCCGGTACCGCCGTTAGTTATTGTTTCAGAGAAGAGATGAGATGACAATATTGTGGTGTTTAATAATGTCAATTCTTTCCGGGATGTTGTAGAGTTATGGCTAGCGAAAGATTTTCCCGGATTTCAGTTCCCTCTTTGAAATGAGGTCATACAGAAATTTTAAGGCATTACGTAACGGATAAATTTGATAGTTTCTTATGTTTTTGTGACCTGAAAACTGAATAAAACTTATCTCAGAACTGTATCTCTTGTAGGTTTCATGATATCCAACGTAAACTAGAAAATTTGAGACAGGAAATGCAAGACCGAGTCCCGGCTTCCAGGTGGGGTCGCTGGGCACGACTTTTACGGATCTGGTGGCTTTGCACTGGGGTTAGAGGCAGGGCAAGGAAATTAAGATCCTACCGAGGGGCCTGCCTGTCATGTCGGACTTATAGCAGGTAGGCGGGTAGGCTCGTAAATGGACACTCCCCTGGGTGTGTTTATGCTCCACGTTGATCCAGCCCGGAGAAGGAGATAATAAAATATAATGTAAACTAGAAAAATACGGTGACGATAAACACGATTTTGTTATTGAGATTTGTAGGGAATTTAATTCTGAGAAAATTGATGCCATAAATTCTATGAAAAATAAAAAAAATATATATTATTAAAAACAAAATAGAACAAAAAGTTAACAGAAAAATATTATTAATTTGAAAAAAATTAAAACGTAGTTAAAAGTACAATAAATTTAGACCTCTGAAAAATTATATTGGCAACACTAACTGTATGCTTCGAAATTAATTTGAATATTAATCATTGGCATAAATTTGTGGTTACGTGTTTTAACAATAAACGTTAGGCGATTTACTTGTTATTGACATAATTTTGATTGTGCTTTATTATTTTTTGAGAATCAAGTTATGCAGTATTTTTGTGTTTCTTGTACTCTAAACTGTACCTACATTTTTCCAATTGAATCTGAATTTAAAAATGTAAAATACTCTGTTTTAAATTCTCCGTTTTGATGAAAAAAGCATGTCTTCATTCATGCAGTATACACTGATATGATTTTCGTTAACGCCTTTTGCAATTGAAACCCTCTAGCTGCGATAGAATAATACCGACGTAGGTATCCAGAACGAGTAGTTACAAACTGTTAAATATTTTATAGAATTATTAATAATTTTCTTGAGAAACTTCCCAGCGCTTATATTTCATGTGAACGTCAACCGGTGCATGGTGATGAAGGGAAAATATTCTTCGGGTTGTACAGCTTAGTCCTACAACGAGCACGCGAAGAATTACTTCACGACTCAACATTCCTCAAAGTACAGAGTGAAGGACATTACATGGTCACCGACTGCGTCCTTATCATGTTCAGAAAGTTCAGCACCTTCAGCTTAGTGACCACACAAGACGACTGCAGTTTTTTCAATGAGTTAGGAACAACTACCACTTAATTCTTGTTGATAATATTTTGGGACGGAGCTACTTTTACCCGTAATAGTATAAGCAACATATGGAATTCACATACTGGCATATTTTTGTGAACTATTTTCCTTGTTTCAAACTCTACAGTAGAATCAGTTCCCAAGTTATTTCCTTTCCTTCTGAATCACCTATATATTTTTAAAACATTTACCGTTGCACCGGTGGTACGGTGCATTAATATGATATTCAACACATGCAGAATGAAGCCATTCCGTTAAAATTCCTTATTTGTATCTCTTCACAATTATTTCTGTTTTCACGATCTACATTTCGGATCTTCAAACTGAGATCTCCGGGTCGGTTTTGAGGTGCTTCAGATAATATGGCTTGAAATTTCCACAAAGTTTAATTTTTTTGTAATTTTTTTAAATGGTGAGAGAGAGAGAGAGAGAGAGATAGCGATATATTATATTCAGATGGATAATAAGATGATAAGTGCAACTGGAAATCATGTTGTCTATTTCAAGCTAAAAAACTTTCAATACAATTAGGATAATGATAAAAGACTAAAAATATGTAAAAAATAATAAAATCAGATAATTTTAATTTCACTATTTTGTCCTCTATCGGTTGCATGTTCCATCTTTAAACGTATTCCTGTTATTCTCAATATTATTTATCCTGATTTCTTCCAGTCTGATATAAATATCACTATTATGTATTACATTGTAAAATTTCTCCGATAATTTTCGTTATGATACAGGTTCTTTAATAAAGGGATTATTTTTTTAACTTGCTGACATCGTTATTGACAAACAATCGTTCGTTATTATTAACAAACAATCGTTATTGTTTAGAAGGTACTACACTATAGTCGGATTTATTACAACAGATTAATAACTAGTGCGGTCACAACTTTTATTCAATTCGAATCCAAAATACAAACCTTTTTAATTTGTTCTATTATAGAGGAGTTCAAAATCGTAAGCTGCCACCGTTTTTTCATGCTATTTGTAATCCTACAAATTTGTAAACCGTGTCAAACAAAGGATATACCTAAAACTACGGCAAACTGCAAGATTCCATCAGTCTTATCATTACAAATACGTCTGTATTCGAACGAGTTTTTATTAGAATAAATGTTTCAACAGCAGGTATACACGGTGGTGGTAACCGGTGGTGTTCGTATATTACCCTCACTAACAGAAGCAATAAAACAGATCATTTGAAGATTTTTTATGGTCGAAAATAATTGACTAATGGAAAAACTTAAAACGAGCTTGATTATGTCAGCTTTTTTACTTCCTTGTACGAAGTAAAGTAAGTATTGTGATCCCGAAAATTTTGGTTTTCAGATTTCAATGGAAATATCCATTTTAACCATCCCTGAATTCATTTTGACTAGATTTGGCGTGACGTATGTACGTATATATCTCGCATAACTCAAAAACGATTAACCGTAGGATCTTGAAATTTTGGCTTTAGGACTACTGTAATATCTAGTTATGCACCTTCCCTTTTGACTGCAATCGACTGGACCAAAAGTGTCCAAAAAGCACAGAATCCAAACAATTTTGATTTTGGGCTTTTCCTTAACTGTAGTAACAAGCACTCATTCAGAGCTTTTCAACGTTATATCATAAGTGGTACTTATTTTCACTGGTTCCAGAGTTATAGCCAAATCAAATTTTAATTAATAAAATATTTGGATTTTACAAGGGGAAGGCTCATATTTTCATTTTCGTGTTTGAAAACAGATGGATTAATGATACCAAAATTTCAGTTCTTTCCTAAAGTAATTCGGGTGGGTTGAAGAAGTTTATAGGTGACTGGAATCATTTATCTCTCAAGAGAGTATCTTTCTAAACCAGAATAATTTAACTCACATTTCAATTTATATGTATGATAATCGGTTTTCTTACAATATTACATAATTATTATACATTCCTATATATTTGAGAAGAGTACAGTTAAAAAACACTGTAGGACTTTCTCGTATTAGCGTAGCAAATCTTGAAATTTCCTCGAAAAACTGATACAAAGAAATAACAAATTATGTATCATTTTGTAACGGACTGTTAAGCACTAATATTAAGAAATTTTTGCTAACAAGTCGTAATAACAAACATGATTCATTTTATTCATGATAAAAAATTAATTTTTTTTTTATTTTGATA
This sequence comes from Lycorma delicatula, assembly GCF_047948215.1. Lineage (NCBI taxonomy): Eukaryota > Metazoa > Arthropoda > Insecta > Hemiptera > Fulgoridae > Lycorma > Lycorma delicatula. The sequence continues at coordinate 337,182,683 of NC_134455.1, forward strand.
AAAAATGCGATTATTAAACGGTAGAAGTTTCTTTGCCTTTTTACACTTCTTAGAAAAAATCATCTGCAACATTTATAAAATCTAAACTAAAAACATTGTTTTTATTATTAGTATGTTGTATTAAAAATGTAATAAACAGATATAAATTATACGTAGAAAAAAATATTCAACGAGACATTTAACTAGCTTAATTATGGTATTGTAATAAGGTCTAAAATACGGAAGATTTTTAAAACATTTAAATCTGTTATAAAAACGCATAATTTTCACTTCAGAGGATTGTACTTTAGTTGCGTGTTGTGAACTCTGAAGTGACCTCTATGTTAAGTGTCGGTAAAGAGCTACACTACCTTTCCATTGTTAGATAGATACTGAAGAGGCACTTGACTAAAAGCTCTTTTCTTTGCCCTGCCCTTTTTCCAGGCGGAGACAAAACGTATTTTCTAAAATATTATTGTGAATTTCTATTTTGAAACATATTTTTAAAGTTTTAAATCCGTCTATAATTTTTAACACATTTTATGTTTTAAATTTATTTTTTTAAAGATATAAAAAATAAAACAATGATGATAAAATGTTCATAAAATATTTATAAAACGGTTCTTTATAACGTTTTCTAAATAATTATGAGGCGAACTTCCTAATGAATAAATAATTGATAACGCTTTATAAAATTTAATATTCCAGCTGGTATCCTCAGGAGTCAGTTATTCTTCTATTATTAATTTTAACCTAAGACAGTTCTTTATTTTTACATTGTAACTTTTTTCAATTAATTTTTTTAAGTAATAAAATAATCTTAAATACATCTTAAAGAAATAATGTAAAAAAAAATTACATCTTGAAATTGCTTAAATAATACCAACTCGGCAAGAGGTAATAAATATATTTTATAACGTAATCTGGAAAAATCTATGCTATAATCGACAATTTCTTGTTTCAAAAAATATCAAAAGTTAAGTCCATAAAAATTTACCTGCTTAATAATTTTCTGTTTACATTTTACAAATTTTTGTAATTAAAAAAAAAACAAATATTTAAATTGACATATATATTAAGCATAACTGCTATTAGTTTGAAGTTAAAAATAATCGATTAAATTTTACTTTTTCTGTCTCCTGTCTAATTATTACGTAAATATAGTCCCTATAAATATTATTCCCAAGCTCGTATTTCTGAAAATAAGTAGACTATATCAGTAAAACAGGCCACGACTAGTTTTCTTCAAATTTCGTCTACCGTCCGTTACTAATTTGTATTTATTTAGAAAATCAATATACCTTTTTTCAGTTTTTATCGTCGTAACCGTAGTCAGTTTTAGTATTTTGGTCGAAAACCAATGACTGATTGGTGGATCAGTGCGAGGAGGCCATCGTTTGTTACATATTTCTTCTCTACTACTTTTCAATCCCGCTTTAGCGAGGACTTCTCTTACCCTCATATTCAATACGTCACGGTTGATCACCCACCTCTTCAGTGTTTGCCATATGTCTTCCTTTCTCATTTCAAACTCGTCTAGTACATGTTTAACTTCATCAGGAGTAATTAGTATTGAATCATAAACCTTTTTCTGGGCTTTAGGATCGTGACGAAGTTTCTTCCAGGCTTTCATCGATTGATAAGCTAAATAGGGGTCGATCAAATTCTCTCGTAGACATTCGGCCAGTTGTGGAAGATTCCAGTCCTTGTATATTTCCCTAGGAGCCCATTTGCCTGGCCTTGTAAATGGACCCTTTATAGCGTTCATGTTGAATTTTTCCGATCTGTCTCTTTGCTTATACCACTCCTTCAGTCCTTGAAAAGCTTCCTCCATTTCTACCTTGAAATAATAGCATGCTTCTGCCATTTGCTTAGGACCGTATCCGTATTTGTCATAAAGGTCTTTCTTCTTTTTTTTTGGAATAGTAGAATTCATGATTCGAAAAACTTGCAGGGCTGCGTAAGGATGAAGTTCTAGGTAAGAAAAGTTACCGATCAATCTTTTCCAAAACATATTATCTTGTGTCGGACGAGAAGTAGTAGACGTAGTGCCGAATGTAAAAAATATATACTTATCAGCCACTTCCTTGTAAATTGACTTGATTTCGGAGCTTCCGATATTATCAGCTGCCTCAGTTGTACATAAGCATTTCGTTAAAATGAGGTACAGCACCATCTGAAAATCCTAACAATAACAAGAACTGTTCTACTCATTTCATTCAAACATATTTTATTCTATTCTACTTTGCTCTAATTTATTTTATTGATGTGCAGTGTGTTCCGAAAAAATATAGTTGCATTTTTTTTAATACAATCATGACAAGAAATTTTACTGTATAAATTCATTATAATTTAAATTCAAACAGTTATTTTTTTGAGAGTTAGTCATATTTATTTTGGATGGTTTTTAAAATAGATTTGTGAGTTATTTATTTGGGCGGAATTATTTTGTTGTTATCCTGAGCTTTTGAGAGGTAACTGACAACGTTTTTAGAAGTATATTCCTTTATATACTCTATTTTAGTTATATTCGGGTTTTGGCTGATATAATTCAAGTAACTGGCTTTGTGAAAGGATCCATTCATTAATCTTTAGGTTACCCCATCAGTGGAGGATTACCATTAACAAATAGTTTTAGTAGCCTTCCGATGGAGGACACAAATATTTCGGACCCAAAGGAACCCGTCAAGCCTCCACCTATCGTGCTTCACGGGATAAATGATGTGCTTTGGTAATACGAACTGGTGAAAACAGTCATCGGCAAGGGAGATTATAATATACGTCTTGTAGGAGAAAAGCAACGTAAAATAATTTCTAAAGATATAGAGGTATCTAAGAATCATAAATCTACTTCGTGAATAGAAATTAATAGGTGATACCTTCACTAGAAAAGCCCAACAAGCCTTTCGTGTTGCGATTAGAAACCTGTATCACTTGATTCCGCTGGAGATGATCAGGGGAGAAATCGAAGGACACGGGCATAAGATAAGGAACATAGTAAATGAACGCCAAAGAATAACTAAAGAGCCGATAACAACTTTTTTTTTGTGAACCTGGAACCGCAGGAGAATAACAATAGTATATTTGAGCTGAAATAAATAGCCAATCGCAACGAGCATTCGAAATACCGCAGAAAACTACGGACCTCGGGCATTGTCTGAGATAAAAATAGTACGGGCTTGCCAAGAATAAATGCATGGAGCCCTTTCGCTGTGTGAAGTGTGAAGAAGGCCAGAGAACAACCGATAGTCCTAGAAAGGACAGGAATATTCCTGCAACCTGTGCTTTATGCCACTCCGATCATCCAGCAAACTATCGGGGTTGCTGAGTATACAAAGAAATATTAAAGAGAAAACACAGGCAAAAGGCGAGTTGAAGTTCATAACTTACTCACGGGTCAAATCCACTGGCCCACGTTTGAGCATCTGCCTCACGTTTGATGATGATAATTTCCCACATTAGGACATGGAGCACATGGAAAGTGGACACGAAGCCTGAGTCTCTCCGCCGATCATATACTACGGCAGCCGGCCGTAGTAGTGACAATGTTGTGGACAAATTAAAGAACAATTTTTCAAATGTAGATCTCTTCTTTCAACAGATAGGAAGTCTAATAAGCTTACTTAGTCAAATTCTCTCAAAAAACTGTTAATAGCAAGGTTATTACTTAAAGTTATATGGAATATTGACGGCCTAACTTCTAGACGGGAAGAACTGGAAACTGTGGCAATTACCAATTCCTTGGGCTAATATAAAAGACGCACTTCACAGACCAGAATTACCTTATACTTCGAGGTCTCTCAGCGCTCATGATAGATCACTTAGATGGGAGAGCTCATGATGGAACTGCGGGGCTGGTAAGGAGTTCTGTGTGACATCACCAACTCCCTCTCCCTGGTTTCTACACTAACCAGATTCAAGCGACCACGGTGTAGGTTGTAGACGGTTTGGGACCTACAAGACTGTCAGCGGTGTACTGTTCTCCTTGAAACACAATAATGAACGAGTTAAATGCGTATACTTTGAAACATTAGGTTCCAGGTTTAAAATTTGGTTGGGGAGGACTAGAACACTAAAGATCTATTGTAGGGTTCTCGGTTGACAATAAACCGGGATGGACGTTGACGGAAAGGATATTGACGAGCTGCATTCTAAATCTACACCTGAAGGTAGTCTCAGAGTTTCAACCAGCATACTGGTCTACGGACTAAACGAAATCCCTGACTTATCTGACCTTGATATCACTTCGGATATGTCATCTAAATAGTACAGTTTGATAGAAAATAGCTAGCTATGACTCGATGACGATAACGTAATTAAAACGAGCGATCACTCGCCCGTTTTATTTAGGTTAAATATGACGGTTTTGCTCGGAAGAAAAGGAAGCATATCCTGTATATCAAAAGAAAAGACTAGGACTCTCATCAAGCCTGGATCGAGGAAAACTGATCGTCCCATTCCCACTTGATACCCCAGAGGACTACGCAACGTACATTTTAACTTCAGTCATGCAGGAAGGTGCATGACTGCAGAAACAGTAGAGACTGCAGATACAGTAACTATCCGAGAGAGTGGATAGATCAAATTGGCTTAAAAAGGCGTCTCAGACGAAAATGGCAGCGGTTCATGAGACTGGAAGATAGAACACTCCTTAATAGAGCTGCGCGAGACTGACAAGGTTATTGAAAACTATCAGAGACGAAACATTCAAGGGTTATACGAGAAATCTTTCTAATCTGAATAGGGACAGATGCATTCTATGGAAAGTCACGAAGAGTTTCGACGACCCGCAATGATTTTACCTGCATCATTTCAGGTGCATATTGGCTGATCGGTGAGTGATGACAAAGAGAAAGTCGATCTATTTGCTTTAGACCGAGGCGAAACATTTTAGTCACATGATGAAGATAGTTCTGATGACAGAAATTAGAGATTTTCTGTGCTGTACTCAATATCCACTGCAAACCTTCCAACCCTGAAAAATTGCACCACCGCCTGATTCGCCGATGTGACAGGTATGTTTGCCTGCGATAGACACAGCTATGTGTATTAAATTCAATACTGACGTAGACTCTGGAGTAGCCTCGTGGGGCCTGCAATCATTATTCCTATCATTATACCTTATCTGAGCACTGGTAAAGAAATTACAGATAGAAGTTAATCAGAATAAATCGAAACATATCCTTTTCGCAATGAGAACAGGGGAATATCCTAGTGAGAACCTGGATGGTGTTTAGATCCCAGACCGTGTACGGTATCTTTGATTCCACCTAGATCGACTTTTAACCAGAGAACAGTGAAGGAGAAAAGAAATAAATTGAATGCGAAATATAGGGAACTGCATTGGCTACTGAGGAGAAACTCATATCCCACATTGTCTATCAAAATACTGATATACAAAGTTGTCCTACGACAAATCTGGATCTATTGTGTGGAGGGAGTTGTGGAAAATAAAAAGTAAACGTAACGTCGACAAAACATACACCGTTTCAAAAATAAGGTAATGACGACATGGTTCACACGGAAGATGAGATTCACGAATAGCTAGACCTTTCGTCTATTCATGAGGTTGTGAAACAGTGCGGTGTTAAGTACCAACGGAATTTAGGAATTCACTTTAACCACCTTGCAATCAATCTATTTAATAACAGCGAGGACTTCCGAAAGTTGAAACGTGTCCACATACTAGATTTTGAGAATACTGGATGACAGATTACAAATTATTATCACCAATACTGTTATTATTATTTTTTTTTGTAGTTTACTCTTTCGTTAATTGTTACTTGTTACATTGTTCTTTTTACTATCTACATTTTTATATGTCTATCATATTACTAACGGGATTTGTCGAGCCTTTTCCTATTAGATATTTTTTTTCTTATTATATCTTTTTCTTATACGAGTACATAATGCTTTTTCTTGTTTATTTGATTGTTCAATTATTTCTATTGATTATTTATTTGTTCGTTATTTATTTCTGCAAACTACGAAGTGAAACCGAACATATTCATATATTTCAGAACTTTGCTATTGATAATTTTAGTTTTTTTTTGTATCCTAAAGTATTGATTGTATAATCATTGGAATTTACTTAGAACTCCAAATCATTCAACCTATTTGGATCATTCAACCAATCGGTTGATTGTAAATCAACCGATTGTAAATTAACCAGTTGTGGAAAAAAATCATATAATCAAGATTTCATTAGCAAATAAGATGTTCTTTCTTATTACACTATATTAATTTTGTTTATTTTAGTTATAATTTTTACAAGTCCAAAAATCTATTCCTCCTTTTAGGATATCATTCGATTAGATTTTATAGTAACTATTTAATTTTACTTTTTATAGTTACACATTATTCATGTGGACGCATTTTATTTTTTTATTTATTTTTCCATTCTGTTTTATAAGCTATCTAAATCTTTCCGTTTTAGTTTGGAATTCGTTTAATGATCTATTCCTTTTAATCAATCAATCCTATAGAAATTTAAAACGTAAATTACTTCTACTTTTTTAATTATAGGACTGATATTCCCGTAAGAATTTGTTGTATGAATACTAATCAGTTAATTGCAACCACAAAAATTGTATGGAGAAACTGATCGATTAGACTTATTGGCTTCACTTGGAACGGCAACATGTAGTATCATTTTTATCTTCAGGTATAAATGATGACTTTAAGATGATCATGTATTTACATTCATCGCAAGTATTTAAGTGGTCATGAGTTTTATTTCTGTATACTGTATTTATTAATTACATATTCTGTACTTACTTAATTCAATAATTATACCGCCAAAATTCATTTTGTAATTTAAGAATAATATATATTTATTTATTTATTTTTTTATTATTCTCAAATTTAACAAACTTTACTAAACTGCAATAAACCAGAACTTAGTACCTTTTTTTTCTGTAAATGCGGTTAAGGAAGTAATTTACTTATGTTCTATAATTAATGACAAGACGGTTGCGTTGAAACTGTAGTACTGCCAGTAGCGTTAAGGTATAGTAAAAATCTATCATCGTTTGCATAAATATAATGGGTTCTGGTTTCTACTTTTCTCGTAAATCCGTCATCCAGTTCGCTATGGCGGATTATTTTTTCACATTCGATTATCATATCGTTGAACGAATCGTAGTATCTTTTAACGTTTCTTATCCGAACTGCCGGTATTTTTTCAAAAGGACGTAGATTAAAACTCTGTGCGAACGTTGTTACGTTTTGTAACAAACGATACCTTTTTGTGTCGGTATAATGGATGTCGTATAAATCTCTACAATCTTGATGCCTCAATTTACGACCGATTGTCGGTACCGTTACATTGGGACCTGCTGTGTGTCCTTTTAACATAAATCTCCTAATTGCTCGAAACACTAATGGATGCTCTTTTTTAATTGTTTGAACCGGTTCGTATACCTTAAGAAATTCTTTACGACGAACGACTTTCATTTTTAACTCCTGTGCTTTTATATTGAAGTCGCTCCAAGATTCGTTACGATATAACTTAACTAATCTCTTCAATATTTCTGGAACGTAATTATTTTCCATTTCTTCCTCTAATGATGAAAAAACTTCATCCTTCATCTCAGCTTGAGCACGTTTTGGTGACATGTCGTTAAAGCACGCTTTGTATGCTACTGTTACTGCAGGATCTTGCTCCCAAGCAAAAAGAGCTTCGTAAGCATCGACCGCATTCAAATTTAAATCCTTAAGCATCATTTCTATGTGTATAGGTCGTAGTCTAAAATTACGGATTATACTTTCAGAAGCGAATTTGACCGGTTCGTTCTTGATTAAATGAAGAGCCTGAAACATTTCATGGGGATCGAGTGCGTGATCTTTTATCCATTTAATCATTTTTTGCGGATTCCATTTACCTTCATAGAACGTTCGGTATTTCAGTCGATCGTCTTTTGTGGCCGTAGTCACTGTAAGAACCAAGACTACGAACTTCACAGTACGACTCGCCACCTATAAAAGACCGAATGAAATCAAAATATTCTAAATATTTCAGATTCTTCAAGGAAAAGGATTGTCTAATTAAGTTATGTACAAATGAGTATTAAAGAAAAAAGTCAATACTTTAGTATAGCGAGAATATATGTAAGCAAAGAAATAAAATATGTAGATTAAGAAACAAAAAAAAATTAAACAGCAGTCCGTTCCCGTTTTCTGAAAATCTAAATGACCAAAAGTAATTTTTACTTTATTATTAGTATGTTGGGAAGTAAGTTTTTAGAAGATACTGTAGATTTACTTAACTATATATTAAGTTTCAAAAATAATTCTTTTAAAATTTTATTTATATATTCTACTTATTGAACCGCTTAAATATTTTATATTTTGTAAAAGCAAATACATAATTGCAAAATTTACAGGCGGTTGGTTGGACACAGATGACGGTTTTAGTTTATTATCTCCGCATGCTAGCATAAGGCTTGATATTATTATTTCTTTTCACTATTGTATATTAATTTTTGAATATTATGAGTATGTATTCGATGCAATAACTACGAAAGAAGATAATATATTATGATAAGACTTCACGTTTTTCTTTTTAGCCTCTGGTAATCACAGTCAGGTATTACTTCAGAGGATGAATGAAGATGATGTGTATGAGTGTAAGTCTTAAAGTCTCAGGTCGACCATTTCTGAGATGTGTGGTTAATTGAAACCCAACCACCAAAGAACACCGGTATCCACGATCTGTTATTCAAATCCGTATAAAAGTACCTGCCTTTATAGGACTTGAACGCTGGAACTTTCGACTTCTAAATCAGCTGATTTGGAAGAGAAGCGTTCACCACTAGACCAAGCTGGCGGGTTATCATAAGACTTAGAAGATTGTTATTGTAATATCAAAGTTACTGTACAGCCTGTGTGAAAAAGGGAATTGAACGCAGCCTACAAATACTAAACATATTATTATTCACTTATAACTCATGGCAGAAATGCCACGAGTTACGTTGTTGTTACATATCTATGCCGTTGTTGTTACGTGCTAATCTGGCTGAAGTAACTATAAAAATGTATTTTTTTTTTTTTTTTTAAGTCTAGGTGGTATTTAAATTTTGAACAGCGTTCACTGCTACTAATTTCTTACCCTTTTTTCTTCTTTTCTGTTATTTAAAGAAGAAGAACGTTAAGCTTAACAAAAGCCCCGACTACAAACAAGCATTGTCGCTAATTTTTACCAAACTGTTTAAGTGATTGAAAGACTGAAAAAATAAAAATAAAAATATAAGAAACAGAAGAAACCGTATGAATCCTGAAGCGTGAAATTGCCCCAATTATAAACTCTAAAATGTTAATCAATGTAGAGGCTTCAGGAATAATGATTTTTATTACATTTTTGGCTTTTAAATAAAATGTTTTTTTGGCTTTTAAATCGTACCTAGAGCCTTTCGAAGGATGATGTTGAAGAGTTGATTCGTTAAAATCGATGAAATTTTCAGGAATTACAACTACACAAACATAATCTTATGAACTTTTTGCAGAGAGTGTCAGTTACTCTTTCCTTCAGAGATTTAAAGTTAACATCGTGGATTACATTAATTCAGCCATTGAGGATTAACAAACATTAATCATCTTCCGCAGTCAGTTATTAAACAAAAGCATTAAAGTACTCTACAAAAAATTCTTCTATTATTTGTGAAAAAAATTAATAGAATACTGCAATTAGAAAGATAAAGTTTTATTACCGTAACGCTAAAATTGATTAAGTGAAATAATATAAAAAGAGGAATTTAAAAATATGCTTAGCTATTTCAGTTGAAATACTCTCGTAGTACTTTTATCTTCGTACTTTGTGTCATTAAATGATGCAAAGTACAATGTAGTTGTTTTGTGTCTTAATTACAAGGGTCAGTGGAGTAATTAGGTTGCTAAAATAAATTTATGGAAGGTTCCTATTGTACTTCGATTTAACTAAGGTGAAGATATTTGTGTTTTTGTTTTTTTGTTTATTGGTTTGTGGACTTGGAACATTTCTATTTATCTTGGTGGAATATAACAGAATTAATAACATCGAGTGGAATTTACTGCCGTAATTTGTTTTTCAGAGTTTACAAATTTTAAGTTTATTACTTTTTCTTTCTTTTTTTCTTTTTCCTGTTTACAATCCGGTAACTACCGTTTAGATAATTCTTCAGAGGATGAATGAGGATGATATGTATGAGTGTAAATAAAGTGTGGTCTTGTACATTCTCAGTTCGACCATTCCTGAGATGTGGTTAATTGAAACCCAACCACCAAAGAACACCGGTATCCACGATCTAGTATTCAAATCCGTGTAAAAATAACTGGCTTTACTAGGACTTGAACGCTGTAACTCTCGACTTCCAAATCAGCTGATTTGGGAAGACGCGTTAACCACTAGACCAACCCGGTGGGTTAAGTTTATTACTTAAAAGTTATTGCACGCACTTATTTATTTTATATTTCAAGTTAATGAATTTTGTAACCTATTATGAGACAGATGGGTACATCATCGATCTCTATTTTCCGAGCATAATCTTCTATATTCCGCTTAGTCCATTTAAATTGAGACGCATCTTTATCTCAAAAACTACACATTTTAGGAAAAAATTTTTCCTATTAAAGTTTTTCCACTTCAGGGGGGAAATACGATCACAAACTATGTTGTCCTTGATAAGGTCAAATATAGGTCATTTCAAGGTCAAATTAATTTTTTTAAATAGAACCCTATATTTTTTATTGCAGAATCGAATTCTTTTCAAAAAAATAAAATTTCATTTCTGAATATTTTCTAAAATTGATAGTTTCATAGTTATTCATCGTCAAGAATGCTGTAGACCTATAAATTGGTGCTTTTAGTTTCATTAAGTGCGGCCCAGTTGACGACTTACATCCAGCTGATGTTAAATTTTAAATTAAAGAAAATTCAATTTTAACTAAAAAAACAATCAGTGCTAACAATAATGAAGAAGAAAAAAAAGTGAAGTTTAAGTTACAAATAACATTTGTCCAAGTGAACGTATTATCAGTGTCTTTAATTAATTTTTTTACTACTTTGTTATTCGCCAACTAATAATAAATATTAAATTAATTAGTTTTTATTTATTGGAAATTATGGAACGATTTACAATTAGAGAAAAAACTGAGGTAATTTTGCTTTACAGAGAATGTCACCGAAATATTGATCAGACAGTAACTTTGTATGCTCTACGATTCCCCGGCAGAAATACTCCAAGTCGTGCTTCTGTGTACAGAATTGTAAAACAGTTTACTGATGCTAGAAGTGTGGGGGCTAAAAATACGAACCATCAAAATACTGTGACAGGAAAAAAATAATGAAATAGTGGTAGCTGTGGCGGTCATTGTAGATCCTCATATTAGTTCTAGAGGAATTTAGCGTAAACTCCGGGATATCAGAAACCAGTGTTCTAAGAATATTAAAACGCCTGAAATTTTATCCATGGTACGGATGAATTCATCCGTACCATATTTCACTGCATCAGGAATTATACGGTAACGACTTTGAATTAAGAGCAGTATTTTGTCGATGGGCGCTGGAAAAAGTACAGGTAGATCAACATTTTTTTCTTAATGTTCTATTTTCCGATGAATCACGTTTTTCTAATCATGGAGCAGTAAACAGACATAATATAGTGCAAAATACACAGTAGCTAAGGTAAGTAGAACATCAACGTCGGTGGATTGTCAATGTTTGGTGCGGAATCATAGGCATTAACCACACCGCATTTTTCGACAGAAATTTAAACGGAGAGAAATATGCAAATATTCTAGAAAATCAGTTACCTTTACTGCTTGATGAACTACCCTTGAAGAAGAGAAGAACGGTATGGTTTCATCATGATGGTTGTCCTGCACCAGAGGAATTTTAGATCGCGATTACAACGATCGTTGGATTGGTCGAGCTGGTCCAGTTCATTGGCCTGCTCGTTCCTCCGACGTTACCCCAGTAGAATTTTTTTATGGGATTACCTTAAAGAAAAGGTTTACTTAGAAGTACCAACTACCCATCAAAACATGAAAGAGCGTATAACAAACGTCTGTAGAGATATTAAGAGAGAAACTTATTAAATGTTCATGGGTCGTTCTTAAAACATATCGAAAAATGCATAGAAGTAGGACATCACTTCGAACATTTGTTGCTGTAATCTTTGTACAGTAAATTTTTAAAATTATTATAAATAAAGAACAAAAAAAATTTTTAAATATCAGTAATTCATTAAATCAAATATTTTCATAGAGTCGACGTAACTTAACTGGTCAAAGCGTACAACAAATGTAATCTATGTACTATTTGATTAAAAAATGAAACTAAAAACACCAATTTATACGCCTACAGCATTTTTGAAGATGAATAATTTAAAAAACTATCAATGTTAGAAAAAAAAGGTCAGAAATGATTTTTTTTTTCGAAGAATTCGATTCTGCCATCATAAACATAGGTTCCTATTTAAAAAACTTAAGTTGACGTTAAAATGATCTTTTCAATTTGACCTTATCAAGGGCAAAATAGGTTGTAAACGTATTTCCCCCTTGAAATGGAAACTTTAATAGGAAACATATTTTTTTCTAAAATTTGTAGTTTTTTAAAGATGTGCCTCAATTTAAATGGACGACTCTATTATAAAAATGAATGTTTGTTTGTTTGTTCCACATGCGCTCCTATGCCATTCATTTGATTGCGATGAAATTTTGTTGAGTTGTAGTGCGTATGCGCGCTAAGGTTTCTGAATTAGTTTGAACTCACTAGGGGCGCTGGGGTTGAGATATTTAGAAAAACTTTACTTATGGACCTTGCTCATATTCAGAATATATATTAGTTATGTGAAAGAAAGATTTTTGCAAAAACTATACCCGCTAAGTAGCACCGGTGTTGAGATATTTACGGAACAAACAAACAAATCTACAAACAGACTTTCTTCTTCTACATATACAGTAGGAAATGTTCGTATATGTGCCCGCTATAGACTAAAAAACTACTTGACCGATTTACGCACGGATTTTTGCAAAATGGTCAGCGTTGTCCGGAGAAGATTTAAAGTTATTGAAATTCTCGATCTGCCAGTAGAAAGAAAGTTAGGGGTATTTAGAACCGACTACTATGTTTAGAGAGTAGTTGGAATTAAATCCGATAGGTAGTACTGTTTTGACAATTGGATTTATTTACATTCTAACTTTTATAAAGTGAAAAGTTAAATTTTAGGAAGTTCCGTAAAGTTCAGTTTTTAATGTTTTATCAAACTTTCAATCACATTCATTTATCTATATATATGTATATCAAATCTTTCTTTTTCCTGTTTAGCCTCCGGTAATTACCTTTCAGAGGATGAATGAGGATGATATGTGTGAGTGTAAATGAAGTGTAGTCTTGTACAGTCTCAGTTCGACTATTTCTGAGATGTGTGGTTAATTGAAACCCAACCACCAAAGAACACCGGTATCCACGATCTAGTATTCAAATCCGTGTAAAAATAACTGACTTTACTAGGACTTGAACGCTGGAACTCTCGACTTCCAAATCAGCTAATTTGGGAAGACGCGTTTACCACTAGACCAAGCCGGTGGGTATATACTCAAATCTAGAAGCATTGCCTGTTCTGCTAGTTTTAAATAAAGCAATCGCTCCTTACTCTTTCGCTCAGTCAAAGGTTGACTGCTGCAAACCCAGCATAGTCTCAAACACCCTAATACTTATAAATAAATATTTTACAGATGAATTTTCCCATTAAAATACATAAACTATTTGCTTGTGTCAAGATAGAAATATTTATTAGTTCCTTCAATTTTAATTTTCACTTATTTATCCTCAAAATATACCAAATAATAAAGTATTCATTTCTCATAAAAAAATCAGTCGCTTTAAATCATAATACAAACAAATTGTACCATAAGTTTTTGATTTTTTATTAATAAATTTGAATGAGAGCATTTGTATGCCGTGTAGATTAATGTAAAAATAATGTATTTTGTTTATTATTAGGTGTTTTAAAAATATAATAAACTAACCAAATTACTAACGAAAACGTACTCAGAAATAAAATTAACCTTTAATTTGGAAATATAATTTGATATTTTATTGAATTCAATAACAAGAAAAATTACAAAATAATTTAAAGGAGAAAAATGTATTATTATTTTTTTAACAAAACAAAAACAATCACATTCATGTCATTTATTCCTACATAAAAATAAATAAAAAGGTGAGAGGAGAAAACAAATTATTTTTTAATTAACAGAAATAGTTTATAATGATATTATATATATGCATAGAAAAGAACATTTTCATAATCATTGGCTATTGGCCATTATCGGTTAAAAATACTCCATCAAGTAGTAGATTATTTAGCATTATTGGCAACGTTATTGTCAAGAGTTCGAAAATTTTTTCGAACATTTTTCAAACCTGAATCATGGAATTCAATTGTTTTTAAGCTTTCAATAACCACTTTAGTTTGATTGTCATAATATCTTCTAATATTGTGGACGGTTTGTCGCGGAGTTTCCGGGGGATCATTGGGTCCTTTATGGAAAACGTGGGTCTCATCCAGAATACGATTGTAGCGGGTGGTATCAGCAAACTGTGGATCTTGAAGATCCGGTTCATTCAAACCGACTTGCGGTTGAACGTTCTGAATATGCTGATGTAATTGAACGTTCTGATGTTGTTGAGTCTGCTGAACAGGTAATTGAACGTTCTGATGTTGTTGTGTGTGTTGAACAGATTCTCCTGCATTTTGCTGCGCCGGAGGCGCTGCTGAAACAGGTTGAGATACATGAGACGGCTGAGGGGAACTTTTTCCGAACAGAATACTTTTTACTGCTTCGAAAGCACCCGGGTTAAACCGCTTAAAAGCTTGAAATGTCTTGTCGTACCCGAAAAAATCTTGAAATAATTTCTCAGGATTGTTTATTACCGACGCTAACTCTTTTGCTTCATCGACTAATTCTTTGAAAGCGCTGTCTTTGAACGCTTTAATTATTTTATTTAAAAGCTTCTGTATTTCTTCAAGAACCTCGGTTGAGGTAGTTTCTTCGCTCGAATGTTCGCTAATCCATAGCTGTAAAGCAGAATAGGCATCGAACGGATCTATCTTCATACTTCGCAAGACTTCATATAAATGTTCCACATTCGTTTGAAGATTTTGCACCATTTGTAGAGCTCCACCCACCGGTTTATTTTTCACCGCTTCAAGAGCATGGTATGCATCCACTGGATCTATCTTTGCTACCACAAGCCGTGCTACAACGTCCACCGGTCTCCACTTCACGTACTGGATCTGACATCTGCACAGCACCAGCCACCAGCTGAGACATGCGGTCAATACCAGCAGTCTGCCTCCCTACGAACAACCCCAAAAAGACTAATATACCCTTGTTCATTTTCACAATTATCATTTATTTACAAAAACAAAAAAAAAAAGTATAATAATAATTACAACAACGAAATCATTAATATTTATTTAATGATGTCTTAATTTAAAATTCATGTATTACAACAATCCAAATGAGACTGATTTAAATAATCATAATATTATGGAAAATTATGATATTTAAAAAAAAACTTACTTTATTAAAATAAAGCAAAAAATTAAGTGACAGTATTCAGTATGCTTCTACAATACAATTCCGACAAATTGACGCTCCTAAATCTCCCAAAGATTTTTTACTTTTCAAGTACGTACCAATAAAAATTTCACGACTGCCGATTTAGTAACTGAAAGAATGTTTTACCATTTACTTTACATATACTACATATCATTCACGTTCTTAATTATACACCTAACTCAAAATTGTAAGCTTTTTAGATTAATATTTTCAATCAATTTAGAGTAGATCAATTAAAATAATATTTTACGAATTAGTCAATATGTAATATTGGCTATATTGGAAAAAGTTTCTGCAATATTTTTCTCATTATCCGAATGTTAAGTAAAATTTTTAAATGAAAATGAGTGATTCTATTTCTTAATTCAAATGTACTAAAAAATATGTATTTTAATAAATTCAATAGAGATTTATGTTTTTCCTAAAGTAAATTAATAATATTTTCTATTAAAATAAACTAAAAAAAACACAGCACAAATTTTGACAATGTATTTATGTTCCAATAAGACCAGTGTTCAACGCATTTGTGAAAAATAATACAAGGTATTGGTATAAACCAAACAAACTGTAACGTTCATTGAAAAAGCAGTATGAAATGACATTTATTATTCTAACGTGACGAATTACTAGAGTTATCACTATTTATCGTAGGTAAATAGTAAAAATTTTGGCATGCAGCTTCAAAATGATCTCGTGTTTGTATTTTGAAAATAACATTATTACTTTTTATCGTAGGTGAATAGTGAAAATTTTGGCATGCAGCTTTAAAATGATTCTTGTGATGTTTTTTTTGAAAATAATATTTACATAAACATCAGATAGAAAGGTAAACGACTTAATAAAGCGTATATATTTATGTCATTAAGGAACTATGACTACTATAGGTTGTAATTCAGTGATTAAACTGTTTTCCATTGAATCAATATTGCTCTCAAGGAACAATTTTCTTGTTTCCCTTGTTTTTCAAATATTTCTTTCTTAAAAATTTGATCAATTGAAAGAATCATCACTCTGTTTACCCAATTTGTTAAATAATATTGCATTCATCCAAGGATTTTTATGAAAAATACCCAGGAAGTGTTTTTGACTCTATTACTAATAATTGCTAGTAATTTCAGATGGATGCAAGCAAAAATCTGATGAGAAAGATTACAATGAATAAACAAAATGAAGAAACGCTTTTTTTCAAATGTAAATTATTTTTACAATAAAGATTATTTCAGTTACTTCTAAAATTTAATATGGGAATTAATGATAGAACCCTTGGGAAAAAAATACTTTGTCAATCTGCTCAAGATGATCGTTCATTACATGTGCAAAATCAAGTATCATTTACGATAATATATTTAGATATATGTAGATTTCCTTGGTAGAGTGATAGCGTCTCGGTCTTTCATCGAAGGTACAAGATTCGAATCCCGGTCAGGCGTAAATCATTTTTATACGCTACAAATTTACATTTTAATATTTCCACACACAAGCTTTGTAAGATTCTGTGATGAATTAATTAATCCGTCAAAGAAAAAAAATGAACGGAAATCACGAAATCTAATTTTTCACTACTGGAAAATAATATTAAAAGTTTAATCCGATTGAACAACAAAAAAAAATTTACCAGTTATAAGTAAAAACGTTTTTAGAATGATTTAACAGAATTATTTTTATTATCTCTCAAAGAATTTTAAAAGATAGTTGTTTATAATCTCTTATTTTTCGGGACATATTGTATATTTTTTAATTTTTTAATTACAATAAATTTTTTATACGTTGTGGCATCTAATTTAGGATAAGAATTTTTAATATTCTTTGATGCCATAGTACTTAAAAATAATATATAAATCAATGGGAAAATATTTCGCTGCTTTATTATTACATTAATTTAGTTTTTCATTATAAGTTAATTTAAAAAAAAGTGTCTTGATATTCTTTGAAAACAGTGTTGGCAAGTTATTTTTAAAACATAACTGCAAGTATGGCTTTTTGTAATTCTTTCATTAACCTCTACTTTAATTTCTTTTACGTGAGATATAATAATCCATTCCGTATAAGTGACAACAAAAAAAAAAACAACAGAACTTTTATGTCGGTCGGAAGCATTAACCTTAACTTATTATATATTGACTGAGTAAGAGCAGGTATGTTTAGTTAAATCGCAACGGGAGTAGAATTTAACTCCATTCCTCTGCTTTATACGATTTCCAATTCATTGTTCTCGTTTATGTAATAAAGTAAATGTGATTTTCTTAGTGTGTTTTCCTCGAAAGTTACAAGTTCCCTTTTAAAATAAAATATGATGTGCGTATCTCTTCTACTACCTTGAAAGCTTTTTATATGAATATAAAAAGTTTACTTAAGAGAAAATGTATTCCTTATGAAGTTTTATAATTTTATATTGTAAAAATATGAAAATGGAAAACAGAAAATTATTCGAGCCAAATATCGCGAAATATAACTCTTCAAAAATATTATCAGCCCGTAGGGCAGAAAGTATATCTAATATAATATGTAGATAATATTAGATATTTATAATACTTGCTTTTTTAAGTTCTAAATATTTATGAATATATCAATCAATTTTTTAATCAAGTCGTTTTTATAAAATTTGTCTTTAACTATTTTTTTATGATACAGAAACATTATTTTGTGCTATAACATATTAGATCTTATTTTATTTGATTTGACGTGTAATTAATACGGTATGATATTCTAATAATATAATGATAAAGCGGAAAGTAAACAAAATGTTTCTTAAAACAGTAAGTTAACTTATTCGATAAGTTTATTCTCTCTTTCAAACGAATATAAACATTTTGAAGTGGCAGAAAATATACGATTATAAAATTATCGGTGAGAGGTATATTGAAAAATGTAAAGGAGCAAGTTTTTTTACAGCCGTCAAATGGCAGAAACTAATAGGAATATAGAAAATTAAATAACATATTGGAAATATTGAAGATTAATTAAAGAATTATACCTGAAAATATAAAAATTCACCTAAAAGAGGACAAAGATATCAGCAGAGAGAAAGGAAAATAAATCGTTAAAAGATTTAGACGCGAAGTGGTAACGTTTCAGTCTTTCATCCAGAAGGTCCCGGATTCGTACTCCGCTCAGGTATTGAATTTTTCATACGCTACATAATTCTCTTTTAACATTCCCAAGATTAAATTTTTTGGTGAATTAATCATCAAAAAAAAAAAAAAAAAAAAAAATATATATATATATATATATACTGGCTGATGACATAGTAATACTAGATGATATACAAGAAATTTAATAGATATTTAAAAATTGGAAAATATTATGACAAAATACTGGATGAAATTGAAAGTTAAGAAAACAAACTTAACGAGATAGAACACAAAAACCCATTGATTATAGACAAAAAAGGAAAAACAGTAAGAATAAAAGTATCGGTACCTAGGTACCATATTAACAGAAAATTACAAAAAGTAAAAGTGAACTGAAAAGGAGAATTACAATGGCTAAGAAAGCACTAGAATAATCACTTGTAATTACTACTAGTGGAATTGTTATTTTCCAGTAACACTTGGAAAAGTGTCTTGTGAATTACTGTTTCGAATGTACGTCTGTACGAATGTAAAACACGGACCTTAAAAAAGGTACAAATAAGGACTGCAGATATTTAAAATGTTTGCATTGAAGGTTGCAGAAGATTAAATGACAGAGTTAAAAATGAAGAAATAGTTGCAGAGAAAGTGAACTAGAGTAGAAGCTTTGATCAACCAATTCAGAACATGAAAACTAACTACTGCTTGGGGTCTTTAATAATAAGGACTGATGTTTATGAAGCGTTACTCAACACTTCAGAAAAAAATTGTTGATTAAAATGATACTAAAAAGATTAGTAGGAAATGGCAAAGAAGAGAAGCTATTGACGAATTATCAGTGATCTAAAAGGAAAAGGGACTTAAAACTCAGGTGGAAATAGAGGAGAATGGTATATGGATCTTTTCTTTGAGTAGATAATCACCTGATTAGATAAAATTTCAGAAAAGACCTTCATAACTTGGATTTTACGAGATGAAAAAACAAAAACAATGGATCTATACTGATTGAAAAACCGGAAATTGAGTAATGCAGATATTCATTTCTAAGGGACATAAAAAAATTTAAGAAAAATGGCAGGCTGATTGTGTAGATGGATAAGACATATATATTCACAGCATTCAGTTATAGAAAAAAGAGTTTTTAAGAAATCAATCGTAAAAATTTTTAACGGGTCTAATAATTATAATAAGGATTTGAATTAGGATTATTAAATATTTTAATAGTATGGAAATTCATTCGTTCTACGCCTTACCTCGATGGGGAAATGAAATTCTGTAATATGCCACAGATAAGCAAAAGAAAAAATAACCCGGAATCTCTAAGTATGATCTTTTTTATTCATAGATAATGCATCTACCACTACAGGTGCTGAAAACATCTTTAGTTATATGATGTTATAAAAGATGTGCTGCATGGAAAAAATATCACTTTTTATGAATCCAAGTTAAATATTGAATTATTCAGATTAACACAATTAGGTAAGAGAAGAGCCTTTTACAAGGACAAACGGTCTTACGTCCTCCATCCCGGAGGACGTAAAACCATGTGTCCTGATTTAAGAGGTAGGGGTTACCTCTGCAATCTTAATCTTTGTTATTAACAAAGGACAATCACAGGCTTTATAAGCTTCATATTCATAATTTGGCAACATCAGATTCCTTGGAAAACTTATAATTAACTGTAAACTACAACCAGTTTCCTATAATTTTACTTTTTATTTCTACTAAATTAGTTTATTTGCTGTGAATACTTGATTATGTATAATTTTATACATTTTGTAATATTCTTAAGTGTGTTATAATAATAATAATAAAATATTTTTCAGAATATAGTAAAAGCTAGTGGTTATCTCGTCGTCGCAAATTAGTTGTTTAACAGCTGATTTTTGAAGTTGAAAGTTTTGATGTTCAAATCTTAGTAACCGTTAGTTGTCTTTTATACGGATCCGAATACTAGACAGTAAATACCGGTTACTTTAGTAGTTGGGATTCAATTAACCATCCGTCTCAGGAATGGTCCACCTGAGTCTGTACAAGATACACTTCATTTATATATCATCCTAATCTCATTGGATCGTGAGGGATTCCTTATTGTTCACTAGTTGAACAGATTGTAACGTACACATTAAGAAAATAAAAATGTAGTAAATGTAATTGTGCAGGCCAAAGTGTAGTATTTTATTTAATTTAGGTATATACTTACAGAGGAAACAACAGTTCATCAAGCTTTTTGGCAAGCTTTTTAAATAAAAAGTGTAAAACCCAATGGGAAACTATTTTTCTCCTCATTTTTTTCTAGTATACTAACGTAATACCAATTTTTTTAAATCTAGTATGTTAATATAATCGTCAGGAATGGTGTCTGTAATCAGATAACCTAAAACCTTTGTAATTAACAGACAACGTAAAATATTTAAATACTTTAAGTTTTAGTAATTGCATCTGATCCCTTTAAGTATTTTATATACAATCAGTATTAAAGTGTACTGTAAGTAGACCCCTTGAAGGAGCTGGTATAAAACCAGTAATGTATTACAAGTAGCATCTGACGCCTTAAAGATGCCTGCATAAAATCACAATTAACCACTAAAGGGTGGCGCTAAAGGATGAACCTTACGCTAGGGGGCTCTAAAGGATTTCGTATAAAAACTAACAATTTACGACTAAAGTGTCAAATACATTATAATTTTGCTTTGAATGGTGGTAAGAAAAAAAACAACAAATTGTATGATAATACAAATGAGTATAATAGAGGTATAATCTAATTTTATTGTAAGGGGGAATGTGAACTTTAGTATTGTATGTGGTTTTTTTGGAATATTTAACTTATTTTTGTTTAAAAGCGAAATACTAAAATAGCTTTGAAATTTAACTACAAATATTAAAATTAACATAGAAATAATTGTTATGAACAAAGTTTCCTTCAGTTTTGTACGATACTACTTCCGTATCCAATTTCAGATACTGTTGAAATAAGTAGATATCGCAAAACAAGACATAATAAAAGAACGCTCATTCTTATTTGTTTATTCTTCTTAAGATAATAGAATCATATCCAGTTACCATCTCTTTATAAATATAATTTATTTTATTTTTTGTTTTGAAATCAATATCTGTTTATTTGACTGATTTACTAAATATAAATTAAAATGTAATATTATGCATGTAACGGTGCATGTCATTGGTGCATGAATGCGAAGTAAGTTACGACGTGAGCCTTAAACTTCGCATGAGTGCATTAATGGCCAGTATAGAGAGTTTAATATCATATTTTTTAATACGGAGAAAATATTTTGATTATTTATTTAAATCAATGATAAAATACATTCTTTACGGAATACTCTTAAGTTTTCAAAAAGTAAATTTATTAATACATTTATGTGGCAATAGATTGTTAATCATAAGTTTTGCCTTTTATTTAATATCGATCGGTGTTAAAGACATTTCTTCCTCAGAATCCGACATAATTAACAAAAGGATAAACAATGTATATAGAAACTTAGTTACCTATTGGTGTACTTTCAAATTAAGTTCTGCTTGCTAACTAGTAAATCGGATTAAAATCAAAGTAAAAGAAACAGCCGATATGTTAAACAATACCCGCTTCAGATTGGTCAGCGGTTAAAAAGCGTAGACTTTTGGTTGGTTGAACACCTGTACTACAATGAGAATCTGTTTCATGATCCTTATTACGATACAGGTTCCAGCAGTGTAACACAGCGTTATAATACAGCCGTAGTAAAAGATAATTTTTCTTAATTATTCAGTTTTATTAAAAGTAATACGTAAATACATTAAATTTGTATTATTTGTACTGAAGAATATACTGAAGTATTACTTTGATTATAGTTGATATATTATTTAGGCCCTCGAAGCCACATAACGTTGGACTTTTTAAGGGTATTTCTATTTTTCATGTTTACACACATATACACACACGCATACCTACATGATTTTGATAAAAAAGTAATTGCATATTTTTTTTATTATAAGACGAAACATAAAAGGGTAATAAAAAAACTTAGAAATCCTTAAAAGAGTTTACGTAAGAAAAATTTAGCTCTAAAGTTACCCACTCAGTAGTTTGCTATATATCTGTTGTTCAAAGTGATAATATCAGACACGATTAAAATGATAAATTATTTTCACTTTATCATCATTTTAATAAGTCAATTATTCTTTATTAATAATCGATCAAAAGAGTCGGTAAGTTAAAAAGAGAGGTAAGTTAAAATATCAGATTTAAAACGGATAATAAATAAAATGATTCCTCTTGCATTTTTTTTTACTTTTCCACAACCATCGATTTATATAATCATGCTTTCATCCTCTTGATTTTTTCCAATTTTTTTTTTTTTTTTTTATCTTTTGCGTCGATCTGAACTGAGGATAACATTAAAACCTGACATTGTTAGATTTATCTTAACTTTGTATAATTTTTTTTTTTTTTTTTAATGGACGTCCTGAGTTAAATTTGGCTATAAATCCAGTAATAATAAAATAAATAAAAGATTAATGCTATCTCGTCATAGGCTTCAATTTACTCCCGTCATTATTCGTGACAGAATATTATTATTTCCTTTTGATTTTGTTGATATCTTAATTTATGATAAATTATTTAATCTGCTGATGATATATCTTTATTCATACGTAAATCAAAACTAAATCGTGAAAAAACTTTAGACAAACTATAACTTATTGAGATGAGCTTGCAATGATGGATTATATTATTAATAATGAAATGAAAATTGTACTGTAAAAACACCTAAATAAAAATTATAAAAGATTATCCATAAAGTAGTAAATATAATATGTTTGTTTAAAAGAACGTTGTAATTCCGTGGTCCCCAGTCATTAATTACAGATCATATTGTAAATAATTACTTTATATTGCAGATAAATCTTTTTTGACGAATTTTGATATTGAAATGGGACGTAATCGTCTAAAGTTGACTTCTTTATTTAAAATTAAAATTACCTGTAACGGATTAAATAAGTACTATTATACACTGGCTACCATATCGTAGCAAATATAATTACGGTTTGAGGTCGTGCTGTAGAGAGATGTTGAGTAAAGTTGTTTTAATACTATGTAGAGAATGAAATTAATCATTAAAACCGGCGATAATTATAACCCATAACGTTATAGTGGTGTTTTTTTTTCAAAAACGAAATATTTTTTCTCAACTGGTTTGCTTATTTATTATTTTATTACATTCTTTTAAAAAATGTCTAAAATTGTTAAAATATTATACTCATAAAAAATTAAATAAATAAATATATATATACAAATATATACTCATTTTTTCAGATCAGTTAATAAATACTGATTCAAATTTTCTGGGTATTTAGTTCCTAAGTTATTTTCAGAATTACCAAATCACGTAAAAAATTCTGTGTAGATAATATGGGTGAAGGCAGATTTGCGATCTGTAGGTTTTATTTTAATATTGATATACACATCATAATTAACCTTTAGCAACGAGATAGAATGAGGAAAATCTAACCGTTTTTGTTTAACGTTCATTAGGCCTAATGAAACACATTCTATCGCGTTTTTACATTATTTAAAAACCGACATTATGGAAAATAATATTATTTTTAACTCATCTAAAGTAATATCAATAAAAGTATTATGAATGATTATTTTTTTAATTTTTCGTAAATGCGTCTATCTTAAAATTTGAGTTATATAATTTTTTTTACTGTTTGTCTTATTGTCTTGACTATTTTTTCTAATGAAACAAGTTCTAAGAATCCTGGTTACTGATTATGCATTTATGAAAGTGGGTATAAAGGTGCATACATTTAAAACTCTCTGATTTTATAACTCAAAAATGTTTTCAAATGACCAAAATATATTTTGTTGTAGATATTGTTACAAAAAATTGATTCTTCTAAGTTTTTATAATCTGATGATGACTTACTGAAATATTGAGGAACTGCTATTTAGCTCAATGGAATTCTAACTAGGGAAATTTTACACGTTTTAAATAAAAATATGTTCAATAAAAATTACTAGTGTTTAAAACCAGCAACTTTGTTTCATGCACGTCGAAACAATATTATTTCAGTTGTTTAAAACTTGAAATTTTAGAGTTCATTGGAGCTGTATATGTTATGCAGATCGTGGCATTTTTTCATATACTTACAAGTAAATGTTTCTTAACTTGTGCTGATATCAAAAGGACTATATCAAAAGTAACGAAATAAAATCATATTGTTTTTTTTTTTACTTTTTAAAAAATATATAATTTTTCAATTATACATTTTTTTAAATTTAAAAAATAAAATTAAAACAGAAGGTTGATTCAAGGGACTGTATTAAAGTCACTGAAATAAAAAGTTTATGTAGTAGCTCAATGCTGTATTTTAAATTCACTGGAGATGCAAATAGACTGGATAGCCTAAGAGAGAGATTTATTGGACTCGGTTTAAAGACTAGTGTTGTTGGATAGAACATAATGCAGCGTTCACACAGAAGCAACAAGTATTGACAAGTTTCAACACTGTCATCATCAGAACGATTCGGAAGCAATTTTACTAACAGTAGGTGTTTGTGCTCAGTTGTTTTCTGTTGACACTTTGTTTAAACAATGTTATTTTACCATGACAGAAAGATCAAAGGGACGCGACTAGTTGCATCTACAACGAATTCATGTGTAATAATTATAATTTTCTTTTCTTTTTATATTTACGATATTTTTAAAATTTTACTTTCATGTATTTTATATTTACTTCAAAATTATTTTTAAATATTTAATGTTATGAAATTATAATTTATAGAAAATGATGATAATGAAAAGCAAAATACTGTATGTTTGGTAAAGCTACTTGCAAATAAATGCACTATTTACAAAAGTAATTTATTCTTTGGCGAGCCCACTGAGGAATATATGTGCTCGGAATTTCAAGTTTAAAATCATATCAATAATTCACCGTAAAAACGAACTGAAAAAAGGAATACCGTTTCCGTGCACATGTTACATGTAGTATAACAGCGTAATCCGGTTGAATGCTTCTGTACTTGCCAAACGCCTAAACTGTAGTTATCTCAACTTTGTTTAAAAATAAGTTATTTTAAAATTTTACTCCATCTATAGCTCCAATTAAACCCTTATTGTTTGTCTAAACTGGAACAAAATAATTGTTTATTACTTCTTTTATCATTCTATAACAATATGTATAGTTTTTATAATTTTCTAACCATTTCTTTTTTGTCTTTCTTAATATACACTGTGAAATCATGTGCATGTGCCATACGATAAATAAATTAATTAATTAAACCCTTATTAAGCCGGTTTTGTCTATCCATCTATCGATACCTGTGTCTGAATCACTAAATATTGCAAATAATAAAAAATTAATTAAAAGAGTTTTCCTATATCTACCGGAAATATAGGAAAACTATTTTAATTTAAAAATTATCCCGCCAAATAACTGATATTTAGCTATAATCCTATCGTTTGAAAATTTTAAATGTGATCTCAAATTTATGATTTTACACTGCACATCTATAAAACAAAGATTATATAGTCATCTGTAGTTACCAGACAACAAAGCAGAACACACATTAAAAAAAATATTTATTTCTGCTTGCTTACTTACAACTTTGCTGTACTTTTTAAATCATTAGCTCTAACAATCTAGAAAAATATTCACCTTGTTTCCCGTTACAACCAGCAAAAGTAATACAACAGGAATTTTAAATCAGGAATAAAAACCGCAGAAAACTTTCTCCCAAGTATGACTGCCTACTCTTCATTGGGATGAAGTTTCAATTTGCAAAAACAGAATTAATTTTTTTTTTTGTAAAGTAAGCTTATTTCAAATTAAAATTAATTATTTTTAAGTGAATAATTATACCCGAATTCCCGATAACTTTATACTGTATTCTACGGTAATAAATCGACAATTATAATAGATTTTTACAATTATCTATTTTATATTATACACTATAAATTATTATAATAAAAAGAAGTGTTCCTCACCAACTTACCTGTTATTAAACAAAAACCACCGATTTATGGAATTTTTAAAATACCCTATCATACAAATAAGATAGCTATATTATTCAGGTAAGAAATAGAAGTTTCTAGATACAAGTATTGTCTTCTTTTTTTAGAAATATATTTGCTGAGATAAAATTCAACATCTTATCAAATTAAATAAATCTTAATGTGTAATATTTAATTCTACATTAAACTGTAAATAACTTTGGTAGGAGATAGCGATATTATTTAATACTGGCTGTAACTATCACAAAAAATGTGCGTTGTTTACTTAAGATAATCTTTATTATCATTATTTATTAATTTTTTTTTTATTACAATGTTTTTTTTTGTTTAACTTTTACATGGTTTATTTTTTACATAGATAATTTCATTAATTTATTTCAAAAAATAATTAATTCCTTATATTTGTCTGTTTCAAATAAGTAAAGAAACTTTTTTTTTTATTATAACTACACAGCAACTTTACAATCTGTTCAGCAATCTTGCTGAACTAAATTATAAGTGAACAATTCAATTATCTAATTGAACAATAAAAAAATAAGATCTATAAGTGAACTAATATTAAGTAGTCACAGACCCAGAGGCTGGTGACTTAACAATAACAACGAAATGAAGAAAATAAAATAGAAGAGCAGTCTGTACAGTCTGACCTGTACAGTCAGTCACCTAATTGAAACGATAAGACAAATCAAGAATAATGTTCCTCAGCAATTTTAAAAAATCACTGACCGTGCTGTCCAGTAAATTGACTGCCAAATAATTCGGGTGCCGATCCAAATGATTTTGTTACCCTAGGCTGACCAGAGAGATTTCCTGCCGAACGGTTCACACTTAAGATCGTTATACATAAGGCTATTGCTTATGTACCAGGGTATGTGTAACATTTTTTGCATTGTGTTTTTCTGCTAGATTTCTAGAATGTCAATACTGGATTTGTACGCCGTACCCCATAATTCAAGCCTATAAGTCCAAACAGGCTTCAAAATTGATTTATAAATCAATAATTTACTTTCTACTGAAAGCCGAAATGAAAAAAAAAGAATATTTTTATTTTTTTAAGAAACATATGGTTTTTATAGCTATATTGCCAGCTCATCATACATGTAATCATCTAAGACTTTGCCTAATTTATGAGATTTTATGTAGTGAAAAGTTTTTATGCTTTTATACATGACATTTTATGCGAAGCCTAGGTAGTGTTGTTAACTTTTACCATCTATCTATTAAGCCGAGTTTTATAAGGAGACTGGATACTAGTCAGATAAAAGTGTTCCAGGCAGATTTAAAATATTTCTAATGAAAGTGGTGCATTTTCTGTTAAAAATCAATTATCAACTACGTGTTTCGATGATAAGTAGGATTAAATTAACGGAAAAGTTTACGTTTCGAGCTCATGAAATTTCTGTCGCCTGAACGTTTTTGTATAATTACAACAAAAATTTTCTACAGAAACAATTTTAGTAAAAAAACATTATTTAGTACGTTTTAGTCGCTACGAATTGTGTTTAACTAACTTTCCCGTAAAGGTTGATTAATTATAAAAGTCGATATTTCGTTACCTTCAAAGGTAGCTTTTCAAATATTTCAAAATTAATTTAATTTTTATCTTTTTTTGTATGAGATTAAAGTGAAACAATCTTTAAACGGGGAAAAAAGGACGTACGCTAGTGTATAAAATCTAATAGTAAACATAACAGTTTAACAGAAACTACAGGGGTAATGTTATGATCTCATTGTAATATATATGCACAGTCTGTGTACGTTACATACCCTTATTGAATAAATCAAAATATAATCTATACTCTACAAGTGCATATACGAGTGATTCATTTGCAAGTACTGCGGTACATCACAATACATATTGCCACCAATAATGATGTATTCGGTGGGATTTAACGTGAACGCTGTAATTTATTCGAAAAATATTTATAAAAAATAAAATTAGATAAACAATTCTTAAATAAAAAAAAAATATTTGATTACAAAAAAGTTAACATTTTAAAATTCTAAAGCGACGTTTAAAAACGTTTATGTCTTTTATTTAATTTAAAATATGGCAATGACTACAAAAAATAAAACACTCCCGGGGGGATAAAAGAAGAAACTTTATAAAAAAAATGAAGACAACTATTTTAACTGAATATGAGATTTTGGAAGGCAATAATACATATTATTTCCTACTATAGCTTTTCCTGTTAATTTGATTGAATTTTCAGGCTAAAATGTTTTGTATATGAAAATGAGATCATTAGATTAAAAGTCTAATGCTAATGACTTATTCCAATTAGAGTAAAAAAAATAAATTTAAGTCCTTTATTCAGGCAACGAAATTTTACATTTTAAAAACTCTTTCACTTAATTTAACTGAAAAAACTTACAAGATATCAGAGAAACTTCCACAAGAACATAAGTAAAATAATGATTGAAACGGACTGTTTGGAAAAGGACGCGTGCATACGGGTCAAATTGAGAACCTCCTCTTTTTTTGAAGTCGACTAAAGTTTTTTGTAAATATTCTTTTAATTAATACTTCGACTGTTGAAGATTTTACTCTTAGTTAATTTATCGTATATCACATCATACAAATAATACATCTACTATTATTAGTATTTTTATGGACTCGTGTGAGTCCGGCGGGCGTGGGCGCCAGTTGGCTGGGCGGCACCCTCGGTCGTTCTTCGGCACGCAACCAGCGCGCTTGGGAAGACGGCCGCTTACCTCTCCTTCTCTGCAGTCCGAATTATTATTATTATTGCGTTTTTTATATATAAAAGTGTTTAGTGCTTCGATATTTAGACTGACCTATTATTTCTAAAATATTGTTATATTTTTGTTTAGAGTGCACCGCCATATTTTTTACCTTTACCTAGTTCTTAAGGGGCATCCCCCTATTTTAAAGGGCATCAACCAGTTGCAATTTTGTTTGTTAAACTGATTTTTGTAAGCAGTCCAACAAAAAATCATTAGCCAGTTGTCACTACATTTATGGCTAATGAATCATTAATGTAATAACAACTTGTTCATTGTTTTTAATTGAACACGTAATGACTTGTACGTTTGGTCTATTCTTCCACATGCCTTCTCCACGCATTGCTTTTAGTATTTTTTGATTTATGATATTAAAAATGTGAAATTAATTGTGTTATTTCTTTTAAATATGAGTATATGAAATATATTGCAATTATTAGCTGACGTATTACACCTAAACATGCTTTACATTTACTTTAAATATGTTCTTATTTTTCTTTTTTATAATAATCTTTCTTTCATTTTTTTTGTAAAAGTATTAATTTTGTAATCGATTTCATTTAAAGAAAATTGACTCAAAAGAATTCTAACAGAAGGCTTACAAAAAGAAGAATTTTTGTACCGAATTTCCCATTTTTTCCCATTCTGCCTGGTTATTTTTTCGGAGGACGTAGCCTACTCTGGTGCAGAAATCACGTTATTCCAGATAGTCAGTTCGATTTCCGTAGTGGGAACTCCACTACTGAGTAATCATACAGACTTGTTAACGACATCAACAGGAGCTTAGTTTAGTGGAGAAAACACACTGTTCGACAGCCTTCTTAGACGTTCAGCAGGGATTTGACAAGATCTGGCTGCCTGGGCTTTTATACAAGTTAAAAAAGAACCTTCCTTAAACGTTTTACCTTCTTCTTCGTAGCTACCTGGATGGGTGTTTCTCCCAGATAAAATTTTATCATGCCTTCTTTGACATTAAATTGAGGGTTCCTCAAGGCTAACTTTGGAACCTGTCTTATATTGTATCTTCAGTGCCGAACTTTGGTTGATAATGTAGTCACTGTCGCCTCTTTTGACGATGACGTGGCTATTCTGTCTATTGATGACAACAGTGACCTCGACTAAATCTACAATCCGAATAAAATTTAATCAGCAGGTGGTTAGCTACATGGAAGATAAGGATTAATGAAGCTAAGTCAACCGCGTGACATTCGCGATGGGAAGAGGAGGAAGGCTGCCCACGGATCCACCTTGATGGCATTTTAATCCCGCACATGGAAGTACCTGGAACTTCACCTGGATCGTCGTTTGTCGTGGAAGGTTCATTCGAGGAAGTGAGAAATCAACTTAACATGAAGTTCAAAGAAATGTACTGTTGCTGGGCAGGAGATCTGAGTTATCTTTGTCTAATAAGTTACTTTTATATTCAGCTACTTTGAAACCAATATGGACATGTGGCGTTCAGCTATGGGGTACGGCAAATTAAATGTTGAAATAATACAGCGGCTTCAGAACAAAGTAGCGAGGTTTGCTAAAACAGTGAAATCCACGAATATTTGGGTCTACGGTACGTCAAGTTAGAAATACAACGTTTCATTTTGAAATATGAACTTCGGTTAAATGAACACGTTAACCGCTTGGCGGTAAACCTTCTGGACAACGGTGAGGATATTAAAAGACTTAAGCGACTACACGTTTTGAATCTTAGTAACTCCATTGTTTAATACCCCTGCTTAGTTACACTCCCTGAGTGTTGCGTATCATCTATCCTTTATAACTTTCTTCTTTGATTTTGTTTTCACTTCCATTTTAAATTTTTTCTTTTTTGGTGTATATTTTATTTTGTAAGTGTTTCATCAATTTGCTATTTATGATTCTAGTTATTGCTATTGACGTACACTGGAATTATACTACTATACTACTCATAGAACAGTTTTCAAAACTACGTTCTGTACTACTTTCTACCCTCAGAAGTTTTATATAATACTAGTATGTAATTTTTGAGGAATTTCTACAGGGATTTAATGTGTATAAATCTGATAAAACTTAATTAAGATTCATACAGAAATGTAACCGATTGTAAATAAAAATTTGAACAAAAAAGAAAATTGCATATTAGATAAAATAACCCATATTAAATTTCTATACGTAGTTTAACAGACATATATTTTTATTAAAATATGAATGAGTAAACAGAGATAATTATGTTAATTCAAAGACCTTACCAAACACTTTTCTATTTTTAAAAATTTTGCTCGTTTAAATATTGCAAATGAGACATTTTATTTTAGCATATGAACGTTCCATCACGACCCTGTTAAGCAGCTTTATTAAATCGAATTGAATTCGGTTTGTTTCACAGTAGCGTGTTTTAAAACATTCAGTTTAATGGTAAACGTATCCACATAAAACCAAAATAGCTATTTAATAAAGATCGACATGTGTAAACTTTATTAAACGGTGACGTTTACAATACGACCTGATAAAATAGATTGTCACACCGATTTTTTACGCTATTTCTTAACAAAAATTACATTACAGGACCTCGTAATGCAGAGTTTACAGCACAATTAATCACTACCGGAACCAAATCGGCTTTCAGAGAATGGACCTAAGAAAATTCGCGACAGAGTGATACTAACAACGATTTTATCTATGGAAAACACCATAATATAACACAAAAAAAAAACATATTTTCTATAAAAGTGAAACGCAATCCTTCATTTTATCTATTTAATAACTATAAATACCAAGCCTTACACATCGGCCAATCGTCAGAAAGAACTGACTGCAAAGGAAAAACGTCTGGGCTATGCAATTTATGCGGGGTAAAGATCCCCGACACCATTACGTTCCGTAGCTTAAAGAAATTTCCATTGATGACTTGACAGACGACAGAACAAAAACTAGAATCATTAAAATTGTTACAAAAATAGTAATTATTAAAAAATTTGAAAACGTGATTTCATAACTATTTTTATAAAATACACTTTAATAATCTATCCCGATGAAATAGAAGAGCAGGGTAAAACGAGAGCATATACTAATAATTTATTACAGAAACACATTTTAACGAATAAATTATTGTGATTTTAACATTACTGTATTTCAATATCACATATTTTGAAAGCGGTTTTTAATAATCGTAATTTTAACGAATGAATTCTTAATATTATGAACTCAAGTTGTATCGGCAACTTTTTATAATGCATTCAGAAAATACTAACTAAAATATAATAACTAATTAAAATATAACTAAAATAATTACATATAATACAGCCTTTCTTTCTTTCTTTAACTCCCATTTTTCCTCTTTTTGTCAAAAGGTATTTATCAGTTTTTGTTTACTAGATTTCTAAAGTAAAGGTATTTTAAATTTTCTTTTTTTTACTTATTCAGTGATTTGTTTTTAAATAAAATGGTAAAGCGTGTTAATTTGTTTATTGGCGAATACCTGTAAAATATTTTGTGAAAAAACATATATTATTATCTGCTGTATGCTGTGATAGTATGAATATATGTTAAATGTCATAACGATAATGGTTGTATGCGACCGGGAAGAATAGTGTATATCAACATATTAACCACTTTCTATTACGAAACGAAACGTTAAATCTTAAGATGTTATCTTGATTTTCTGTGTGTGTAATCTTCATGTGAATATAAGAGCTTGAAAGTTCTTCACTCACATGCGGGAATTTGATTAAATATTCTGTTGTTTTACATTATTATGTGAAAAATTATTATTCACACTGATTAAATAATTGTATATTACGTTTTATTAGAATAACTGTTAACATCTTGTTATCGGCATTTGCCGATAATAATATGTTATAACGGCGTCATAACGACGAATGATTGTAGACGATTAAAAGTAAAAGTAACACAAAAGAGGGGACAAATAAATGACTTGATTCACTTATCTTTTCCTGCGGTTGATTTTTCAAAAAATATTGTACCTTCTATATATATAAAAGAACATTCCTGACTAACTGATAACACTGGTCATCATGATTTTTGTCTCACGAGTACCAATAGATGTACTTAATGCAGTTTTTTACCCTGTTTTTATATATGAATTCGTAATTTCTCCATCACGCACAGTTTTTTTTTTGTTATTTTAATTTTTTTAAATATTTTAAAACGTTTTTTCGTCCATTGTCAAATAAAAGCTCGGAAAGCATTGCAAATATGATGGAATCAAATTAGCTAACTCAAAGAGTAGCGTTGCAACTGTTGTGCAGGTTCAGACGTGTACAAAGGTATACACGTCTAAATATTGTAGCACACATTCATCAGAATGATGCCAGTTGTAAGATAGTAGTGAACTAGTAAACACATCATTGCGAGTGCTTTATGTGTCTGAATTATTGTATATCATATATTTACAACTTTATTTCTTTTAATTAGTCGTTAGTTACAAAATTGTTTAAATAATCCTAACAATTTTGTTATGTATGTGGTGAAGTGATGCTCAAGTCCAAAAGGCGAAAACCTTACTGTATTAGTAAAAAAGTGTTATGAACTTTATTTTGGGTGTAAAGTCGGGGACCAAACAAGGGCCTGGGCCTCACATATCTGTTGCTTATCGTGTTCTAGGCTTCTCACTGTATGGAAAAAGAGCACACGGCACATGGCATTTACTATTCCTATGATTTGGAAACAACCCAAACATCACTGTTATTTCTACTTAATAAATTTTAAAGGGATTTCTTCAAAATCGAAACATATAGTTGTGTACCCTAAGTTGCAAATTGCAATGAGACCAGTTCCATACTGCGAAGAATTGCCCATACCAAATCCTTCAGAACATGTAACATTAGATGAAGAGAGCTCAGATTCTGATGGAAGTAAGGAAGAAAAAGAAGCAGATTCTGTTGATGCAACTTTTGAACGAAGCAGTTCATCTGAGCCTCATTTACTGACTCAAGAAAATCTTAACGATCTCATACGAGATTTAAAGTTATCCAAAAAACAGCCTGAAATGCTTGCTTCTCGGCTAAAAGGATGGAATCTTCTTCAAAAGAATACAAAAACCTGTACTTATCGTATTCGTCATTCTGAATTTAAAGACTATTTTTCTGAAGAAAATGGCTTAGTGTTTTGTAATGA
Organism: Lycorma delicatula; assembly: GCF_047948215.1. Lineage (NCBI taxonomy): Eukaryota > Metazoa > Arthropoda > Insecta > Hemiptera > Fulgoridae > Lycorma > Lycorma delicatula. The sequence continues at coordinate 337,217,211 of NC_134455.1, forward strand.
CATTTCTTCTCTTAACCCAATAGAGTGGCGCTTGTTCATTGATTCCTCTAAAGTTAGTTTAAAAGCTGTGCTTCTGCATAATGGCAATAAATCCCCATCAGTACCTGTGGTTCACTCTGCTGGTATGAAATAAAATATGTGAAAACTTTAAATTTATTTTGGAAAAGCTTCAGTACGTAGTGTATGAATAGAAGGTGATTTGAATTGATTTGATTTGTGGTGATTTGAAGGTAATTCCTCCTGTTCTTGGGCTGCAGCTTGGTTACACAAAGTACTGTTTTTTGTATGAATGGGATAGTAGGGACAGAAAAAACCATTCTATTAGAAAAGAATGGCCTAAACGCAAATCACTTATTCCTGAAGAGAAAAATGTAGAACATGACCCACGTGTAATCCTAAAAATGTGTATCTACTTTCGTCACATATCAAACTAGGATTAATGAAGAATTTCGTCAAGGGCATAGGCAACACTCCTGGTTTCATGTAATTAAGAGAGAAGTTTCCTAAAATTAGTGATACCAAAATTAAAGAAGCAAAATTTGTGGGTCCACAAATACAATCACTAATGCGTGATGAAAAGCTTTGAGTAGTTATTGAATCCACTGGAGAAAGCAGCTTGGCAAGCATTCAAAAACTTTACTCAGAGTTTTTTGGGAAGTTAATGGACGGAAATTATCGTGATATTGTCAACGATCTTATAGCATCTTATAAAAATTTGGGTTGCAATATGTCCTGAAAAGTACACTTCCTGCACTGGCCCCTACATTTGTTAGCGGAAATTCTTGGCGCAATGAGCGAAGAGCACAGCGAACACTTTCATCAGGAGATTTCAGCTATGGAAAAGAGGTAACAAGGCAAATGGAATCCTAATATGCTGGCCGGTTATTGTTTGCCCATAAAGAGGGATGCTCCACAGGCCAAATATAGTAGAAAATTATCATTTCTTGTTTTCTAGTTGAGTCAAATGTTTGAATATTGTGTAGTTAATGCATAAACTATTAAAATGTTTGAAATTATAAATTCCTATCTCACAGAAACCTGGAGTATTGGGGATAAACCGATATCATATTTGATTTCAGGAGAAAAAAATACTATCAGAACTACATACGTTTCTTCCTGAGACAAAAAAAAAAAATATTTTTCTTCCACAGTGTAATTAATGACCAGTAAAAACTACTTAAGACAAATTGTTGATAATTAATATGGACGTTCTTCTTACGGTATAAGTGCACACTACGAAAATATCTTTTGAAATTCCTAGTTTAAAAGGTTAAAATGGGATAATATTAAAGTTTATTATTCTTTTTTTAATTTCTCTGTAACAAAAGATATTATCTTGATTTTTTGTGTGTGTAATCTTCATATGAATATCTAAAAAAAATACAATTTCCAAATTTTTTAAAGTTTAACCTTGAAAGATATAAAGAAACATAAAAATTTTCGAACAATAACTGAAAGTTTTCCCCATTTTTAACTATACTAAACAAGATACTCACTCGATTTGGGTTTTCAAATAGTCTTCAGATAATTATTTGGAAACAATTTCGGTTTTATTAATTTTAATATTTTAAACATAAAAAACATTGTTTTTTTACAAAATTGTTTTTTACATTTTTGTCGTTTTATGTGACGCTATTGAATCAACCTTTATGAGATTGGGAAACATTGTGATGGTAATTTATGTTTTTAATTCCAATTTTTTGCTGTCCCGAAGCCGCAACGGTAAAACTAAAAACCAACTAGTGAGTCCTACATTGATCAAACTGTTGCTCTGAAAAAATTACAATAAACTGATAGTTTTTATAAATTGAACAGGCTTTAATTTTTATTTAAAATTATTCTCACAAGCATGAGTTTATTGAAGATAGGAGGATCTGGGGGGGCTGAGCCCCCTGGCTAAACGCGAAGGGCTCGCTTCGTTCACACTGACCGGACAAAAATCCCCAGACCGCGACATGAAACACAAGTAATTATGTAGCGCGGGCAAAGCCGCGAGGGTATGCTAGTTTTATATAATACAATAGCAGATCTCTAGAGAAAAAAGTAAACTAATGAAGTGGTTTACCCGCATAATTATTTCTTGACAAATTTTCTGTTTAAGTATAGTTTTTCACCCATTGAACTATAAAATTTGAATTTGTGTATGTGTGTGTTCACGCGCGTGCGCGTGTGCAAAAAAATAGGCTTGTAAAAAATAAGTTATATAAAAGCAATTGGTGATATGATTGAGGAAGAATATAAATATTTTATAATCTGTAACACTGTGACAGAAAAATAAATTTAATTATTTAAAATTCTAATATAATACTATATAATAAAGTTATACTAACACTATCATAAATAATATACCTACCATTGTTTTAGTAACCAAAAATCAACTAAAGATTGTATGAGCGCTAAACGTCAACGAGCGAAGTTTTACGTTATCTGTTTTAAGAATACAATGCTGAAATAAAGAAACAAAACATTGTGTAACATCAGGCGTCATAAAACAAAAAAATTTCTGATAAAGTTTTACATTAAAGTAATAAAATTAGATATCGATCTGTAACGGAATTTCAGAAAAACATATTTTATATTTCTTTTTATATATCACAGCTGTAGGTATTTTAATTGCGTTATTGGCTGCAAGTTTTAAATTCTGTAAAATTTTAGAGCTCATTCATTTATTTTATAATAAAATATGTCCTAAATACTGTTTTATTGTGTTAAATATTCATATTATTTGATTTTCTCTTATTTTTAGTAATATCGTGCCAGATTTTACGATAATTTGAATCTACTAACAACATTTTTTATTTATATTGGCTTATTACGCAACTTTTAATGATTTTGGATATAACGTATAATTATTTAAACAAAGTCGTACTTTTATATAATTTTTGTAAAAGATAAATAAAATTGTGAAGGAATTCTTTTCTGTAATTTTTGTTATTTTTTCCTTATAAATTAGGTGCCTGTCATAAATTCAGTTTACTTATATGAATAAAATTACCTGGTATTGGTATTTTAATATTCACTTCAAACAATCTTTGAAAACGGAAATTCATTTGTGTGTGTGTCTGTGTGTGTGTGTGTGTGTGTGTGTGTGTGTGTGTGTGTGTGTGTGTGTGTGTGTGTGTGTGTGTGTGTGTGTGTGTGTGTATTGGAGTTTGAAAAAACAAGAATAAAATGGGGTAGGTCTGTTTATCTTAAAATGAGATTTCAAGAATCGAGGTTTAAATCTGAGCAGTAACTCAATCATTCGTTTTTGAATTCATAAAAATTTGTTGAATACTTTTTATACACTTCACACACAAGAACTCACTTCATGTGAGAACTCATTTTTTTGACCAACTTGAAAATATTATATTTTAAATTTTAATGAAATATTCCTCCAAAAAATATTTAATAAATATTATGTCAGAAATATTATACAATTGTAGTAATTCAGATATGCAATATTATTAAGTTAAATGTAAAATATTCATTTGCGTAAGTCATCAGAAAACTACGTATAAGATTACCGTAAAATAATACTAGGATTTGTAATGTTTATAAATTTAAAAGAAAGACAATAAAATTTACCCTTTTTGTAAATCAACTTAAATTTTATTTGTTTATAAATAAATCTTAATGTGAGAATCATTTATGTCTCGGCAACTATCCAATTGATATTCAATTTCCGTCCCCACACATCACACACAGTCCAACATAATCTACTGTTGTGGTAGAAATTGCTTCCTCAATACTTCTTTTACGTGATACATAAGTCGCGTAACTTCTGTGAATAGATACTGTTTTTGTTGAATTCCCCCACAAACAAATCACAAGTTGACAGGCCAGAACTTTTCGGACGTAAAAATGTAGGATCATTCCAATGTGTGGCGAATAATTATGTATAAGTGTAATGAATTATGTTAGAAAAAAATTCTGCTTGCATTTTTTATGTTAATTTGTATGGATAAAAAATCAACAATATTAATATAAAAATTTTTATTTCTTTTTTTTTTAAAGTCCCAGTTGCAAGATTTTACTTTAAATAACAAAGTAATAATTTCTAGTTTTTATGTATTTTCAGTTTTCCAAATTCACGAATTGTTCGAGTAATATTATATAAAGCTAATTTTAAATTATTTGTTTTCTCTGATTTTATATAATGTTAAAGAAAGAAAAAGGAAAGTTCATTTTTTCATAGGTATGTGTGACATCTTGCAACAATTGAAGTTTTTCACCGTTGCTTGTAAACCCATGCAGAAATTTATTAGTATTTTTAGGTGTTTAATACGGTAATTAAATATCGAATTTTATGAATGCTTTTTTTTAAATTTACACTGCTCAGCTCGGATAAGATATGATTTTGTTGGATTGCTTATGAAATATTTTCAATCTTTTCAACCTCTAATTTTAGTGGTTTCTGTTTGCTGGCGAATTAATGGTTCCTTGAAATTGAATGACTATATAATGTTGCATATGATCCTTACACCCAAGTCGAAATGTCGTTGAACATAAATTACTGGAATTCTGAAATTATTATCTTTTTTCTTGAATAAATATTTAGTAAATACAAATAAATATCTCAATAATGTTACAATTACACAGAAATACCAGTTACACAAAGATTTAAGCTCACATAACAGCAATTAAACAACTCCATAAAATTTCCCTGAATCAGAGATTCCAAATCTTGATATCCAAGTAAATACGGTTATAGGTAATTTTGTAATTTAAAACTGATGTTTGTTTCATTACGTAGTTAATTTGATAGTAGATAAAAATGAACATCTCTCTTTCCATGGTCTTATTCACTGTCTTATAATTTATTTATTTCGAATACATCTTTTTTCACATTCAATAATGAGAATGTAAATAATGAAATGCAATATCAACTATTGATAATCAAATTTATTTATTCTAAAAGGGGTTCAGAAAAAAATTTAAAACATAAGGCCTAACAAGTCGACGTTATCTTCGTGCTATTTTATTTGATACTTAACAATAACATCGCAACTGATGTGTTGAAACAATGTCTTTTGATACTGCTTACCTTTCTTAGCTTCATTCTTTTGTCTTTTTTTGACGCGTTTCGGAACCACTCCATTTTCAAAACTTATTGTACACTAAAGTACGTGAGTAAAATAAGCTTTGACAATGGAGTGGTCCGAAATGCGTCAACAAGAGACAAAGAATGAAGCTAAGAAAGGTAAGCAGTACTAAACATAGAAACTATATTGATCTTAGCAGAAAAGATAACAGGAATTATTATCTAAACAACGACAATCTTAATCTCGTTTGACATTAAACAGCATGGAATGGTTTTCCATTATAACACATTCTACAATTAGACAGCTATATTTCATGTGAAATATAGTAATGAGAAAGCTTAAATGATTGATGAAAAGATTTGAAATAATTTGACCTATATATTTAATCGAAATAAAATAAATGTCAAAGACGTTTTAATCATTTAAATTTATAGTAAAATATATAAAACAAATTTATTTTGAATTTAAATTGTTTAATTTAGTTATAGTCTGTTTTTACATAAGGTCAGGTAGCGTTATAAAATATTAACGCGGAATTGTTGTTTTAATATGAGCAGCAAATAAAAAGATCATAATATGAACGACCATATTCCCAAACATCATAAATGAAATTATTGTGTTATAAAATTAAAATACTCCATAAACCGACCTGACTGCGACAGGAAGATTATCCTAGGTAATGCTCCTGAAAACAAGTAATCCTTCGACGACCCGGTCCTCCAGTTCAATCAACTCATCCTCCTCTATGAAATGAGTTGAATTTTCAATTTCTATATTGTTACGGCTCTTGTTTGAAGAGTCAGTTGTCATTCGAGCGTAATTTAGGCAGATTTTCACTAAACTGTTTCGATCGACAATTCTTTCTGTATCTTCCTCGTTTTATTTCTATTTTAAATAATACAATAGGTCCTATCGATCTTTGTCTTAGTCTAAATATTTATAAATAATTAACACGTTAGGCAAGAAAGAATTAAAAGGTTTTGTCTACCAATTAATTTTTTAATTATCACTTTTTTTAATAACGCCATTTTTTAATTAAAATTTAAAATTGTAAGAGTTTCGTGGTTTTAATCTAAACTGATTTAATTAAAGTAAACGGCACTTTAAAAAAAGTCTAGTTTTGCAAAAAAAATATATTAAAGCATTAAGCATAAACAAATTGCATTCAATTTATTTCAGTCTGCTATGTTTTTTACTTCCTTGTACGAAGTAAAGGAAGTATTGTGATCGAGAAAAATCTCGGTTTTCAGATTTCAACGGAAATATCCATTAAGACTAGTTTTGGCTGACATCTGTACGTAGGTATGTATGTACGTACGTATAAATCTCGCATTACTCAAAAACGATTAGCCGTAGGATGTTGAAATGATTTAGGACTGTTGTAACATCTAGTTATGCACCTCTCCTTTTGATAGCAATCGGCTGAACCAAAATTGTCCAAAAAAAATACAACAAAAAACCAAACAAAAATTGGATTTTGGACTTCTTAACTGTAGTAATAAAACCTGATTGAAGGTTTTCAACAATATATAAATAAGTGATACTTATTTTCATTGGTTCCAGATTTATAGCCAAATAAAATTCTAATTAATGAAATATTTGGATCTTACGAGGGGAAGGCACATCGGTTCAAATCCGACTTCATCTATTTTTTTTTAATTTAAACGTATAGATTATTACTAATTATTAACCTATGATTGTAAAAAAAATTACGATAAATAATAATTCAATAATAACAATAAAAAAAAAATCAGAAATTTTTAATGAAATAAATTTTATGTAATTTTCATTTTAAACAAAAAATTGTATATGTAATTTAGGCGTACAAGGAAGCCATGTGATGTGGTTTCCACGTCAGATTTTTGTTAATTTATAAATTATTACATTTTTTAAACGTTTTAAAACTTAAGCCGACTTCATCTCACTTAAAATATTAGGGTTTCAACATAAATGGAAGTAATCCTACTCCAAAAATTTCTGAAAATTTAGTTTATTTTTAATAGTTATTTTACTCTAATATTACTCCATACGAATATGACATTCTATTGCTAAATACGGCTAGAAATTCAAATGATTTCTTATAATCCTTCGGTTTAATTATATTTAAACTGTTCAGCGTTACTTTGTAACTACAATTCTTTAATCACAGTTAAAGAAACGTAGTTTTTTTGTCGAGATAAATTTTTTAAAGTATCTTATGCTACATTTACTCACTAATAGTTTACTGAAAATGTAGAATTAGGTGCGGGGTTCGTGTTTTCGCGAACTCGGTTAGCTAGTTCATAGGTCAATGAAGTAGAACAGTCAAGATGTCCGAAAGAAGCCTACAACGAAGGCGAAGGCTAAGTCATAATTCACTGATGTAAATGTTTACCGAGGCATTTACATCGGTGAACGGGTGAGTGGTGTGAAGATCGGAATCGTCTCAAGGCGAGTGTCTTTTCCTACGGTGGTTGGGGTGTATCTTATGCTACATTTAGCTGATACCTACATCTAATAATTCAGTTAACTCTAATTTTAAACTTTAATTACTTGAATTGCATCTACTATTGAAGATTTAATTTACGTATACATTGTATACGTAATCATTTTTAGGATATGGTTATTTATTTTATCTATATCACATAAATTATTCTGTTCATGGACATTTGCTTCAAATAAAAATGATAAGTAGGAGTCCAAACTGGTAGTAAATAAATTGGAAGTGTAATAATTTGACGAGTTAGAGCGCTTACCCTTACAGTTTTACACATGTTACATCTTGACCGATAAGTTCGTAGCTTAATAACGTACTTTAAATTTACATTAAGGAAATACTGTAGTTATTTTATGAAATATTTATTTTCGAGATCCATTCTTATCGTAATTGTGATTATTTTTTAATAATCTGTGCATTCTATTTCGTTTCATGAGAATGAACATAGGGATTTTTTTATGTATTTGTTTTTAAGCTTATAATAATTAGGCGTGATTGAAGTAATAATTAGAAATAAATTTTACATTAAACTATAAAATAATCAATTAAAAAAAGATCTTTTGTTATCATATCGTACTGTGTTCGATCCCTGAAAGAGTTCAATATTTTCTCATCATTCATGTCACCATAATCACTGTAAAATATTTTATGTCGAGCGATTAACATCACTAAATAAATTAGTCCATAAATCATAAAAACATTTTTTTTTTAAATATTCACTATCATAAGTAAAACCACTGACAATAATAAACAAATTAATTTGTAACATTTACATTTGTATTAAAATAAATTCAATCAATAAAATTGTATTTTCAAAAAAAAAAAAAGAAGAAAGGATAAATATTTTATAAAGGAAATAATGATTTTAAAGTTTCTGAGTAATTATAAAAAATATATATTCGTCTAGTTAAATTAAAATCATTTACAAATGGCATTAAAAATTAAACAGCGTATTTTAGAAGTAAAACATCCTGCTGAAAGCATTATTAGCAGGGTTATATTTCGTTTTAACGGTAATTGCTGCTATAGCGTGAACGTCTGGACAAATTTATAGCAAGTATGAAACGTTGGATAACTTGATTATCTGGTGGAAAACCATTTAATCGTGAAAAGACGTCATTGCACAACCAACCGCGAGATAATTTAATGACCCAAAACTAATCTTGCCTACATTTGCGCTTTGTTTTTAACCTGTTAAACGGTTAGAACATTTAAAAGAACGACTTTTAAAATTAATAAAATTTTACATCTGAATTATTTTATCGTATTCTATTCGTGTAATATCAACCTTTTTTTCGATCAATTATTAGTATTTAATTGATTCCCAAATTTTAGTTTTTTGTCTCATCAAACGTTGATTTTTTTGTTTCGTTTTATTAATGTGACTTTGATTTTCAAATAATCGTTATGTTCTTAAAAATACATTAAATATTCTTATACGTCTATTATCATGCACGGTTACCTAGCTTGAGACAGTATGTTTGTATCCATTTTCATTTATTTCAACCTAAAATTTTTGTTTCCTAATATCTCCAAGTTCTTTTTAGATCCTCTTTAATCTTTATTCTTTCTCAACCTCTCGTTTTTGAACTTTCTACTAATCCCTCTAGTTCTGCATTAATCGACCCTTCCTTCTCATTATACATCTTACCGGTTACTTTTTCTAAACATTTTGATCAACCTTCAATTCTAGTTCAGTCACTCTCCTACTGTTATTTTTAATTTTTTTCTCTGTCCATTTGATCTTCTACAATCTCCTCATACGAGATCGTTTATTCCTTTCCTTAAAATCCATTTCTCAACTTGTGCAGATATAAACAAACAAAACACCTCACAAGACACTTATTCAAGCCTATCTTGCCGCAAAATATCTGTTTCCTTCTATCAAATGTTTACCTAACTGTTGCAATTATTTTTATTTCGTTTCTGTTTTTCTAGTCTTTTATTAACCTAAAGTTCCTGAACTTAAGTGTCTGAACAGATTTATCTGTTCAAATCTTCCTTTTTATGTAGATATTCATCAGCGTATTGTCATAGATCTCATTCCTTTTGTTTTTCTCAATTTCAGTTTCGTACCGAATTGTGTGTGCATTATATCTCTGTAGTTTTTAAATCATTTGTTGAATTTATATCTCTCCTTAAAATATTATGCCGTTTGTGAATCTTATAGAATTTATTTTACATGCTCCTAAGCCGATTCCTTCATTCTTTTTTAAAGTATTTTAATTATTTTTCAACATGCGTATTAAAATAGGTTCAGGATAGGATGTAGCCTTGCCATATTCCTGTTCCTAGATCATACCGGTCAATCTGTGCATGATTTCATATCATAGTCGTTCGCTGATTTACATACAATCTTTAATTAATCTTCAATCTTTCAAATCCACTCTTTGTCTTATTGGATGTTTGGTATGTACTTTATAATTTCAAGGTATAAGGATCTGTTTATTTTATAGTAGTGTAAATATAAGGTAAGTTATTAAATACGCTGTTACAGCTTGAATTCTTTTTTAACCTCGTGGTCTTAACGTGAACTCCTGTTCGCGTGAACAGGAGGTCACGTTAACACCAAAGATTAAAATGTTTTATAACAGTGAAGAATTATACTTCATTAAATCGTGTTTTGAAATGAACTGTTAATTCCTTCCCGAAATAGTATATTCTACTAATAACGAAATTATTTATTTTGTCTAATTTTATTACAGATCATTAGTGAGTTTTTTTTTTGTATCTAATAATTATTAGAAAGAAACATTTACGTGATAATACTCGTTTTAATTTTATGAAGAAAATGTAACATGGTTTTATAGTATTATTTAACGCAGTTCCATTCATGTAATTATATTTTGAAACGATATGAGCAAGAAATATTATGTGTTGATTTTTCAACATTTATACTAATTGAAATAAGGTTTCGCTTTATTCTTAATCAATTTATAAGCTTAAGGAAAGCAAATAAATCTAAAAACATGTAGACTTATTTAAATTTTTTTGATAATTCTTTTGATTAGACCTTTCATATATTTGAAAGAACGTTATAAAGCTAAATCTTGAATCTACAGTAATCTCTAGAGAAAGAAGTGATCAGACACCAAACTACGCAGAGAAAGCTTTTAAAGAAATCTTTCCTTAATTGAGTAGCAATAAAGTGGTTAAAAAATTTTCCAAGGTTTACTAAGGAACATTAAATAGTATAATTTTTTTTATTATATACCGTACATTCACCGAAAAAATAGAAATAAATATTTGCATGAAAATAGATACTGCTGTAGATTATTTTTCATTTTATAGGCATTATACATAAAATAAATCCGGAATAGACTTTTATACTTAAATCAGTACAGATTGAAACCGGTTGTATAATATAAAAGAAGAATTTTGAAAAATAAGAATAGAAATTTGGGTTAATAAATTTACTACACGAAATGTTGCTTTTTATTCTAAATGCAGCAGTTTACGTTCATATAATTATCAACGTAAGTACATATACGCGAATATGAAAGTAAGTATGCTAGAGTAAAAAAATAATAATAGGATATAAAAAAGACATAAAATTACGTGAAGTAGTTAAAGCACAGTTCATACAACAGGAAATTATTCTGAAATTACTCAAATACAATCGATTAAATTGCGTGTCGCATACACTTTACTTGCTGGCAGTTCTAATTCATTTTTATTGATTAATTGTATTCGAACTCGAAAAAACTTTTCTTTAAAATTGAACTAAATATCATGCTACTTAAAAAAGAGATAAAAACATTACAATATTTGAGTATCAGGAATATTTTTATTCTTTATTTGAACGACAATGTCATGAATTTGTGCCATTCTACCTGTAATATATTGTACATCATCAGTATTGATATTTTATAGCACATTAAATGCGCCTGCTCTGTTCGTCACTTCACTAGGGAAACGAGCGATTGGTTGCTGAGTAGTAGAAGAACTGTTTTACTGGGAGTTGGCGGAATGAATAACTTGCTCTGTATTATTTGAAAAACCCTCACTTTACTGCTGAACTACATTCATATCACCTTTAAGAAAATCTCACGCGCTATGAAAAATAAACATTCTTGTATGCACTCAAATAATTCGCACAGCAACCATACCAAACGGTTAATAAATGCACAAAAAACTATAAATTTAATAATTAATAAAAATTACTGTTTAGCAATTAACTAAGTAAATAAATAAACAATATATTGTAATTACAAATTAGAATGATATTATATATTTAACCTGTTAAAAATATGTCCACAATAAACTGAAACTTGATTCGCAAGTCGAGTAATAAATCACTTTTTTTTCTTAAGTATATGAAATGTTTACTTGCTGCGAATACAGTATAGGAACAAGCATAAAAGTAGTTTTATCTAATACGAATCAAAACAAACTAAAACATTTTAAAACATCTTGTTACATTTATAAAAAACATTCTCCTTTGTCATCGGTCGCCTTGGTTTATAATCTTCTACATCCCTCTCTATTAACTAATTTTTTAATATCCAATAATTTATTAACCAATTTTTTAATGTCGACTATGAGCTTTATAATATACTATTTTTTTACTTGCTTTATCTAGTCTAACCGTATGTTTCTGTACTCTTTCATCCGTATCTTTTCTTCTACTACTACTTAACTATTTATTAAAATTTGACAGTTAATAAAGATTTTTTTGAAAATATTGAATGATATTTAATATCAGTCAAATAATCATTCATCAAATCATTTTAAAATGATTTGGTATTATTCCTTAGAATATTTTTTTTTATTTTGTCGCTTTTAAAGTATTAATGTTTACATTATTCCATATTTTTATGTTTATGAAGTGACATCATTTCACCTGCAATTTGTAATGGTATCTATACTCTCTGTTGACTTAAAAGTCGTAATTATGAAACCTTGAAGAAACCATAAAGAAATCATGAAATGTTGCAATTCATATAGTTATTAAAGATATGTTTTAAAATAATGCAGTTTAATAATAGTACTACTACTACCACTACTACCACTACCACCATACCCCCACTACCACCACTACTACCACTACTACCACTACCACTACTACTACTACTACTACTACTACTACTACTACTACTACTACTACTACTACTACTACTACTACTACTACTACTACTACCACTACTATTATTATAATTATTATTATTATTATTATTATTAGAAGTCTGGAAGTGTGTGCGTGGGTCTCGTTACATCCGCGCTTAGCCGCTCTTATTGTTGGTTTTTCCTTATACGTCTTATTTCGTTTCGTAATAGTTTTTTGTTGTTTGTTTCGTTTTTGTAGTTGTTTTGTTTTATTATATCAAATTTAGTGTTAATTTCTGTGGCCTGACCGGATAGCCAACTTGGTTACTTGGGCTATCGTGTATTGTTATTTCGTGGTTTGAACTACTCACAATACGTGTTCGGTTTATTATTTAGTTGTGTTAGATGTTTGTTTACGTTTTACTGTAAGTATTGCGTGTTTTTATGATAATTTATTGCTTATTTTTGCGTTAGACTACGGTAACCAAGGTACGTGATCTGTACCGGTTCGCTGGTAAGTCGATGACCGTCGACGTGCTCTCCATGCTTCCGGCGTATGGGACCACGCAGGTGGCGGTGGTCGCTGTGCCAACCGTTTTGACGGGTGGATTGTTGGCTAAAGGTCGCATCCGTATTGAGTGGGTGACCTGCCGAGTGACGCAGCGGTCGCAAGAAGAACGGTGTTTTCGGTGCTTGGTAGTAGGGCACCGTGCGGTGTCCTGCAGCGGGCCGGATAGGAGATAACAATGATATAATTGTAGGGAAGCTGGCCACCAGCGTATGGATTGCAAGAAAAAGACTAGGTGTCCCTCTTGCAAAGCGTGGGGATCGCTCGGAGGTCATAGCTGTAGGACCTCGTCAAAGCCATGAGGGTCGTTCAACTGTGGAACGGATTTGGGCTGTGCGGCGTGAAGTTTGGCTGCTGCTACGCCTTGATGTTAGGTGGTTCTGGAGGGACAGCTCTCTTCGAGTTGGGTAGGATGCTCAGCGTCTAACTCTCGATGATCGGACTGGGATTCCTTCCTGTGCCGCTGGGGAAAAGTTAAGACTGTAGTCACGATGGGGGATCCCTTCGGGAGTTCCCCAATTGAGGCGTGGCGCTGTGAAGACCGGAGTCCCAGTGAGGGAACCCCTCGGGGGTCTCCTTATCTGAGGCATGGCAAAAATAAAGGCCGAGTCTTTGGAGCCTTGGGAACGGCATAGCCGTTAAAATTATCTAATGACTTTTTCGAGATAATTATAAAAATCACTTCTACCCATTTCGCGTCTGACAACCACCCATTCCGTAGAATCATCAACCTTCCTCAGGATCATTCCGTAATTCCATCAGACCTACCCTACTCCGCAAACTCTCCAGAATTTTAATAAGTAATTAAGACTACATGAATCAACAACCCTTAATTATTATTTTATATATATATATATATATATATATACATAATTAAAATGAAAATTATTGCTATCGATCGTGAAAGTAAAATCAGATATTTTTAGATGCCCCGCAGTAAAAAAAGAATACTAGAATTTTTTAGCTGAAGAATTTTTTTTTTTTTTTAGCTGAGATTTATGTCAAAATGTAGCTCAAAAAAGTATTTATATACATTCAAATTCCCAAAACTACCAATTAATTAATCTTTACACATAATTCTCACGTAATCTAGGTGTTTAAGGCAGACAGTTTTTCGGACATTGGCTATCTGTTTCAGTTAGGAATAGTAAAATTTTGAAATTAAAAAAGAAAATAATAAAATTGATACGCTTATTTTCATGAGCTGTATGAGAAAATTAAACTGAAAACAAACATTTTAGTGACGGGTACGGAGAAATTTATAAAAATTAATTGAATATTTCCTATTAATAAGAGTAATTTGCAATTTATTTTGAAACAAAATCTAGTTACTTTCTTACGAAAATAATTCGTTGATAATATTTTCTGAATAATAAACCGTTGAAATTAGTAATCATGTTATAACTTTATCGATTAATTTAAAGCTTAATTATTCACTTTAGAATGAAGGTATAAAAATCAAGAGCGTTCTTAGATAGTTCCCTGATCATTTAGCTGTTAACTTGCGTACTTTCATTTTATTACTAATTTTTGTCTTTAAAAAATTAAGAAAACTAATAAAAAATACATTAATAAATTACATTAGAATTAATAAATACATTAATAATTTTTTTAAATGGCTCCTTAGGTAAATTTTTTTTTAAAAATCAGAATATTAACAGTCAAATAATTAATATATACCCATGCTCAATTTGGGCTATTGTGATTAACCTTTCAGTTATTGATAATTTTTTAATTAATGACTACTTCAATAACAAATGACGATTTCTCAAAAATAACTGGCAACAATATTTTCTTTTTTTATTAATTGATTTTAAAAAATCAGACAACTGAAACACATATAATTGCTTCGCTACGGCGGAAATAGGTATAAATGCGTCGCAGATGAAGACTTATTTCTAGATAAAAAATATTAAATACATGAGTATAAGCGATAAATTGTAACATTTGAAATAAAAATTAGCCGCCGCTTTGTTATGAAAACCAATTTTCAATGGCAGCTACGTTGTCTACTTTATTACGCAATTATTTCAGTAATCTTCACTACTGTATTTTCTAAGTATCAAATAAAATCCAGCGAGTGTGATGAATACGTGTTTAGCGTTCACAGATTTTAAATTAAAGATGAGTTATTGTATTCAATGTTATAAAAAAAATCATACACAGAGAATCAGTTTTGTCGTGCTTTTATTAATCATACTAATAAACACAGTTTCAGCACATGAAAGTTTTTTTTATTGTGTTCCTTATGTAATTTATATACTGAATTCAAAAATCTTATCAGAATTTTTCCATCAACCACAGTTTTGTGCGATAACATTTTTAAAGTATTATCTTTGTAGAATTTTACGAAATTTTTTAGGGATGTTTATTTTCTTATGAATATCCCGGAAGTCTCCAGATATCTCAAGCAGCTTTCTGAACTCGGGATCCGTCCGTAAGCGACTCTTATTTGTGACGTGTGAGTGACGTGTAGTCTTGTACAGACTCATTCCGACCATACCTGAGATTTGTGGTTCGAAAATCCAACCACCAAAGAACACCGGTTATCAAAATCTAGTATTCAAATCCGAATAAAATCAACTATCTTTATTAGGATTTGAACTCGAGAATTCTCGAATTCGAAATCAGCTGATTTATGACGACGAGTTTTACCACTAGACCAACCCATTGAGCGTTTTGAGATAACTTATGTACATAAAAAAATATTTTAAATAATTTCTAGTATAGGGTTGGGTAGAAGCATGACATTATAAAGACAATAGCTATATATGCAAGATGATTCATTTATTATAGCTTCTAACATGTCAACATAGAGCTGTCTTCTGTGCAATACAATTAACTCACCAGTATTGCTTAAACGTTTCCTGAGTGTACACTTATTGCGGTTTCATTCTATTTTATGATCTAGAGTTACTGAGTCAAGTATGTTGTGTCAGTGAACTAATATATCGAGGAAGTGCGTAAATGTGCTTCCTCGATATAATGCACTCACGTAACCTCTGTTACGTATGTAGAGATTTTACGTTTAAAGAATAACGACAAAGTTTAACTCCACTAGTTACAAAATGCTATGAACTATATTTTGACTGGTGGGGACCAAGATAAGAATTGGGCCCCTTACACCTGCGTTTCCACTTTTGTGAAAGGTCTGACTGATTCGGCTAGGAGTAATAGGTACAAGGGATTTTGCCACACCGATAGTATGGGGTGAAACACGAGATTTTTCGGATTATTATTTTTGTTTTATAAAAATAAAAAGATAAGTATTAAATCCAAACATACAGTACAGTACCAGAATTTATCGTCTGCTATAAGGCCACTGCTTCATGATGAGGACATTATCCTTCAATACATTTAACTTAAGAAGGTGGATCAGAAATGAGATAGCTACTAAAGTTTGACATAAGGAGCAAGATGATCCTACTTTTGAAGCAGAATTTCCTTTCCATGAACGTCATCTGATATCCGAAAGTGAATTAAGATCTTGTTCGGGATTTGAGTTTGTTGAAGAATCAAGTCGAGCTTTTGGAATCTAGGCTGAAAGGTTGGAATCTTCTCCATACTCACACTAAAATGTATGGTAATTGTCAGGAAGGGTTTCAGTACTTATATCTGAAGAAAATACGTTACTGTTGTGTAACAATATTTATGCTGTCATGGATGCACTTCGTCATGAAATCAACTCTACCAAATAAAAACTGTTCAATGATTCTTGGAAAATTGATTAATTGATTAATTAATGCTTGAACGCGTCAATTTCAATTGTTGGTAAACGGTTTTTTTATACATTAACTACGATTATATACTTACACGAACGGGGAATGCTTAAAAAAATTAATATAAAAAATGGATACTTTTGCGATTTTTTTACATTTTGTTTAATAAAAATTTAAGCACTTTTTTCGACTGGTGCATAACGAAATAATCATTTCTGATAATATTCTGGAGGCAAAAATCAAAATTAGCGATGATATAGAAAAAGTTCAGCAGATACCACCTGCGGAATATATATTACGAAATATTTTCATATGTATATATATATATATATATATATATATGAAAATATTTATATTATTTATATATATTGCATTTATATATGAAACACATGAGTGTCTATTATTGTATATCAAAAATACTCTTTTATTTTTCTCTATTTTCCTTGTGAATATGTATGTATATATAAACTACGTATAATTTTTTTTCAGATATTTATTATCTAATATTTAAAAATCTGATATGGGCACCACATGACTTCCTTGTGCGCCTATTAAATTACACAACACTTTCAAGATGAAAATTACATAGAATTCTATTTCCTTAATTACTGATATTTATCTTTTTTTTTTTTTTAATTGTTATTATTGAAGATTATTTATTGTAAAAATTGTTTTACAATCAGATATTAATAATTATTAAAAAATCAATATATTTAAATAAAAAAAAGGAGATGAAGTCGGATTCGAAACGATGTTGCATCCCCTAAGATCCAAATATTTCATTAATTAAAATTTTATTCGGCTATAACTCTGGAACCAATGAAAAGTTAAAAGTAAGTTAAAAAAGTACCACTTATGATATACCGTTGAAAAGCTCTCAATAAGGTCTTATTACTGCAGTTAAGAAAAAGGCCAAAATCCAAAAAAAATTGGATTTTGGGATTTTTTTGTACACTTTTGGTCCGGTCGATTGCAATCAAAAGGGAAGGTGCACAACTAAATGTTATAACAGTCCTAGATACAAAATATCAACTTCCTACGACAAATCGCTTTTAGTGTTATGGGAGATATATACGTACGTAAATACGTCACGCTAAAACTAGTCTAAAATGAATTCAGGAATGGTCAAAATGGATATTTCCACTGAAATTTGAAAATATAAATTTTTCATGATTACAATACTTCCGTTACTTCGTACAAGGAAGTAAAATATGTTTGTTTATTTTATTTATACCAATTTTTAATTTTAAAAATAGCTATTGCTTGGGAAATGGCTGATTAGAAAAACAATTTATGTTAGCGTAAGTATAAAAGAATATTTATATGGTAGTTATGTAGCATATTTAAAAATCGTTTTGCGTATTATACGTCAAGACACATTCGAGTTAGCTTAATGATTATTTTAAAAAGTAGGGATTTTCTTTCGTTGACCTGCCATTTTTTTTGAAAACGAATTTTTATAAATTTATTGCAGTTCTATTATACGAGTATTAGTGGTTTTAAATGAAACAGTACCTCCGTTTAGAAAATCTAAGTACATATAATTTATATTTAAATTCAATTATATAAATAAACCATTTTCCCGCTAAAGTAGACTACTATCATGAAAAATTAAGGTCAATATTCTGCACTAGGTGGTTTGTTTAATAGAATTTAACAGTAAAGAGTAATAATATGAATCAGAACAATTAATTTCAGTAATGTAATTTATATATATATATATATATATATATATATATATACATATTTTTTCAAAAATTATGTTTCAAATAGTCTGTACCAAAGCTACAATAGCCTCAAAGCTACCATTAACCCCCATCGTCCCCCCCACAATTTTAACTATGTTGTAAATAGCCAATAATACTGCTATAATAAATAATATTTTACTAAAACATGGGTATATCAGTACTATTCAATAATGAATTCATCCTGAATTTAGTAATAGATCAACTTTTTATTCCGTTATTTCTCTACTGTTAAAAATGCAACAGATCAACTTTGATAAAAATAACTTACCCATAAGTTAAAAAATTGATTCTTGAAATGATAAAATTGAATTTTTGCTCCTAAAAAGGTTTACAGGGGTAACTGAAATTCATTTCTGTCTACAATTTGTTTTATATATTTATTTTGTGCAACAAGATGGTGTAAACCATCAAATCTCCAGTAACTATCATTTATATAGTTCTGATTTAAAGGTAATCATATCCGTGAGCCATTGCAACTAGAAACTTAAGTGTGGTGAAACACTAATGTAGTTAACAACAGATGAACAGAGATTGATAAACTTGTTGCTTAAGCGAGCTAGCGGCTTACTAAGCTGTAAATCATTCCGTATGAATTAAGATCTATTACATTATGCGACAAAATAATTTGTCAGTTGCACTGTTAATATCCTACTCCCAGCCAGATATATAAATTACAATACAAAATCTCATTGAATCCATGTCTGATAAATCTAACAGTATTATGAATTCATATACTGTTAATTTTTTTATTTTTCATTATATATTAATAAATCTGATGCGGGCACCAAATGACTTCCTTGTACGCCTATTAAATTACATATACACATTTTTAAAATTACATATAATTTTATTTAATTATTTATTTTTTTACAATCAAAGGTTAATAATTATTAATAAATCTATATATTTAAATTAAAAAAGAAAAAAAAAGAAAAGGAGATGAAGTTGGATTTGAACCGATGTGCCTTCCTCTCGTAGGATACAAATATTTCATTAATTAAAATTTTATTTGACTATAATACTCTGGAACCAACAAAAATACGTACAACTTATGATATATCGCCGAAAAGCTCTCAATAAGGGCTTATTACTGCAGTTAAGAAAAAGTTAAAAATCCAAATATTTTGGATTTTGGGCTTTTATGGACACTTTTGGTCCAATTGATTGCAATCATAATGGGAGGTGCATAACTTGATGTTACAATAGGCCTAAATCCAAAATTTCAACATCCTACGGCTAATCATTTTTTAATTATGTGAGATACATATACGTACGTATAGACGTCACGCCGAAACTAGTCAAAATGGATTCATGGATGGTCAAACTGGATATTTCCGTTGAAATTTTAAAAGGGAAATTCTTCGTAATCACAATAATACATCCTTTACTTCGTACAAGGAAGTAAAAATTAAATTAGTTAGAGACAAAAACAAAAACAAAAAACAGAATATTACATTTGTTAAAGGTGGGGAATAATTTTTTTTTTAAATTCTAAAAATATTCATTCATAGGTTAAGGTTTAATTCGATTTTCTTGAAATCTAGCACCATGTCTAATAAAAGGTAAAAAAGAACGTAAAAATTTTCAAAAAGATTTTTTTGTTTATGGCCCGGGGTTTATAATTTTGGAAAATTGTAGACATTTTTTGTTAGTCCTATATAATATGATATACAAAATATCAAAAAATTTAAAAACGATATATTAAAAGTGAAGGAAGATAGAGCAAAAAGATAAAAAATACATATATTTATAATTTATTTTTAAGAGCTAGGAATTGATTATTATTAAAAAAGGTTTTTTGATCTATTTATACATTTTAGATATAAAATCTGCCGAAGAAAACGTTTTTTTAAAGTGCTTCTAAAGAAAATCGAGATTGATTTTTCGCGATATCACCAATCCCTTAAAAGAATTTTGAGAAAAAATTAACATGATCAATACCTTACATTTAGAATTTCTTGAGCCAAAAGATTTGAGAAAATCGGTTTGGTCAATCTGAGATATAAACCCAAAAGCGTGCGACACAAATTTCTACTTGCGTACGCATAACATCCTTACATAGATATGTATTTTTTGTGTAGATGAACTAGATGGGCCCTAAAACGTAAGATTTGAAATACCAGTTACCCTAATTTTGATACGATAATCATACGTTTCCTTTCAATTCTAGCTATATTGGCCGGGAAAGTAATACATACGCAAGAGAATAAAGCGAAATGTAAAAAACCGTTTATATTTATTTCCACTTAAAAAAATTATGCTATTTTTCAATATAATTCTCTCTCCTTCTATGCAGTTCAGTCTATTTTTCAACAAGCATTTAATTTCCTTTTTGGAGCCAAATCTGATTGTAAGACCGATAATCCAGCACTTCAAAACTGAAATCTTGAAAACAAAAATTTTTTATTATGGATGTATGAGGACAATCGTTACCACGAAAGAAAATCAAACCTTTTGAAAATTTACGCACCTTTCGGACCTGTTTTTTACCTTCAGTGATAGCAATGACACAGTAGTTTTCATTTTTCATGGTTTCACATTTAGGCGTGAAGTAAATAAAAACTGATGTTACATACCGTAGAATATTGTCATAATTAACTAAGCTGATGGGCTAACTTTCAGTACGCAAAAATTCTAATATTTTTAATCGATCAGTCCATTCAAGGATTTTTGTTTCACTCAAAGATCTCTTCATACCGTTAAAACTAGTTTAAAAATCCCTTTTGGTTTCATATCTTCTGAAATGAAAAAACACTACATTAATTTCCCTTAGTGCAATGGGACAAAGTACTCATCAAATTCATTTTTAAACACCACCACAAACAGCAAAAAATGAAACGATACGTCAAATCAACAGATTCTAAATTATAATTTTCAGTTAATATTAAGGAATCAGATGTTTCACCAAATCTGATGTGGACACCATATGACTTCCTTGTACTCCTATTAAATTACATATACACATTTTTAAAAGTACATATAATTTTATTTCACTAATAACTTGTGATTTTTTTCCATGTGTTTTTTTTTCTTTTTTATTGTTATTATTGAACATTTTTTACAGCAAACATTTTTTTACAATCATCGGCTAATTAAATCAATATATTTAAATTTAAAAAAATAAAATATTAAAAAAAATTAAAAAAAGTTAAAAAAACAAAAGGATAAGAAGGATCGAACCGATGTGCTTTCCCCTTAGATAGAAATATTTCATCAATTAAAATTTTTATTTTAATTTCGATTGTAATCAGAAAGGAAGATGCACAACTAGATGTTACAAAAGTGCTAAATCCAAAATTACAACATCCTACGGCTAATCGTTTTTAAGTTATGCGAGCTACATACGCACGTACAGACGTCACGCTGAAACTGGACAAAATGGATTCAGGGTTGGTCAAAATGGATATTTCCGTTGAAATATGAAAACCGAAATGTTTCACAATCACTATTCTCCTTTAGTTTATACAAGAAAATAAAAAAAAGTTAAAAAAACTAAAAAAATATGATCGCGAAATTATTCGCGATCACAATACTTCGTACATGGAAGTAAAAATAAAAAAGCACTAATATGATTGTATTTTAGCTCGTTTTCTTACGAATTACTATTAAGTTAAAGTTCTGTTATAGTCGATTAGTTTGATTCGGTGTTAACCTGGTTTAAATTGCAACCAATTGTTTCCGATGTCCGACTTAATTTATGGAAAGGTTTATAAGAGGATTCTGAGAATTGTTGCATTACGCTCAACGACACAGTAAATTATTGTTTTTCATGAAACCAAGGATTTACATCGATGGTTTTATGAACATTCTAATAAAATTATATCGAACGACAACGGTAAGATAAATAAGCTTAAATCAGCCCAAAAATTTTAAAGTTTAGTCGCTATTTGTTATTAAGTTTCTGATAAATTGTAATCGCAAAAGGAGTAATAAATATTTGGTGTCTTTTATTCTTTTACTTTATATCTTAAATTTATTCTCGCCAGTTTAATAATATCACGGGTTCGGTTCTACGTTCTTGAAACCAGGTCTGGTCAAAACAATTTCAAATTGTTAAGCCATTCACTTTTTTTGCCTTTCTCTAGTTTTATTTGTGCTTTATTTCCGACTGTGTACAGGCAAAGTCGATACTTTTGAGGGAATTCTGATTTAAAATTTTTTTTTTTAAATTATAATTTGTAAGTATATCTTTATCGGCATTAAAATTATTAATTTATTTCTCAACTTATTTATTTGATAATTATGCTAGCTCCTGTCGCAGGTTCGCCCGCGCTACATGGTTACATGTGTTTCCGTTGCTATATTTTATCTTTTTATTTTGTCTATTAGTCAAGTAACCGGCGGCAGTTGCAGCCAGTCACTCATACAGTAACGGTGATAGTGACTGTGTAGGCTGAGCCACAGTGCCATATATATATACCTTCGTACCCCTTAAAAAATCGGAATTAAAAAAAAACCCGAAAATTGTTTTTAAATATTTATCTGAAAAGTATTTGCAACCCCAAATCTACTTAATATCTCGTTTACTACAGTCGAATTGGAAAAATTTACAACCATTGTTCAAAACACTTTTTACCTTTTTGTATCCACTTTCAAGGTCGAATTTCAAAAAAATTAGTTTAATGACATGAAGATTACACTCATCAAAAATCATGTTCTTCTTCATTTGTTACCAAGAAATTAAAAAAATAACAGGGTTTCAAAAAAAGATTCAAAAATCATTTTTAATCCTTGGAATGAACTCAAAAAATCTAGAAATTGTTTTATAGATGTTCATAATTAATCAGTTCTAACCCAGCTCATACAGTGATAGATACTCACAGTTCACAATCTATTAATTCAATTCATTCAACTTTCTGCTTCACCCGGCACATCTCTCCACTACTACATTTTATATATATATATATATATATATAAAATAGATTTTTCGAAATGAAATATATTCAAAAGCCTCTTCAGTTACGCCAAGAAACATGGGTAAAATGGGTAATTTTTGTTTACTTTATTTACAAAATTTTTGTTAACTAACAAAAACCCTCTTCCTCTTTATACAATAGTACAGATACTTTTATTTTCGTTGAAAATTAGATTTATAAGCTGTTAATATGAGTTAAATTACAATGATTTTTAATATTAAATTTTTATTTTATAATATTTTATATATATTCATCACATAATTGATTTAATACCATATTATAACTGTTATTTTTTTTTTTTTCATTAATATTTATGTGTTATATTTCTTTATATAAGTTTTATTTCATTTTTACTTTTTATTATACGAGTAATTAATTTAATTTTGTCCTAATAAATATATTATATATTTACTAATAAATATATAAATACTAATAAATATATGTACTACTACTGTACTATATGTACTACTGTATATATGTACTAATAAATATATAAGTATATTTCAATAAGCATATAATATTTGCATATAAAAGTCAAACGATCTCTTTTTAAAGTAACTGATCTTTAACTCCTTTCTAAATCTTCCACTAAAAAGTTTGACCGAAACTGAATTCAAGTATAAAACCAAGCCTAGAAGACAAAATTAACAATCGGTCACAAACAACTTATTGTGTTAGCCTGGGAGACTCAGTATTAATAACAGTAAAAATATTTTCTTCACATCATTCACCTGTAAGACCTGTAAGAAATTTTATCGTTATATACTTACCGTTTAGAAATTTTAGATTATATTTGGAATAATCTTATAAGCCGGTCAAACCGAACACATTCCATGTTTTAAAATGTTTATCAACCTATTAAAGATTATCTAACAATATATTTGTAACACGTTTTAACAAGAACTATAAATTAATTTAGTTATATTACTACACTGTACGAACAGTGTGAACTGTCACTCAGAGTAATGATTAACGATTTCGAAGTCCAGCTTATAAATACTGATGCAAGAGAGCAATACGTTCTTCAGAATAACGCGATTAACTCATCAAATTTAGGATTTATCGTTGTCACTATAAATCAGTTTCCCCTTTTGTCGGCAATCCGTGATCATAAGTCAGAGTGGTACCCCATTGAGCCGGTGTTGTTATAACCTAATTTTTTCGTAGATATTTAAAAAATATTACTTATAATAGATTAATGTAAGATAACTTGTATCAATTTATATTGATACAAGACATTATCTTGATACGACATTATCTTATGATAATGTCGATAATATAATTAATTTAAAATTTACATTTTACAACTTAAATAATCATTTGACGCCCAAATATTTAATTCGATATTTTTGTAGATGCAAAACATTGATAAAATACTCTGATAAAATATAAAACTTACTCGGTAGAAAATAACTGTTACAAGTAATAGTTAGTTGGTATGGGCGCTGGTACGATGTACGGCGCCCAATGGTCGAGGAGTTCGGGGAGTTGGTGGCTGAAAGCGTGGTTACCAATATGCTCGAGTTGGAGGCTGCGTGGAATGACATAGCTGCCATGGAGGGGCCATTATTCGAGATAGGGAGGCGGACGAGGGTGAATAGAGGTTCTCTGATCCCGGTTTCTCCCCTTACATATGTTTGGTTGTAGAGCTTAGGAGCACTTCTATATAAATTGATGGAATCGTCTTAAGCGTGTTGTCATTTGATTATGTATATTTAAAAAATGGATTGTATTTTTTGGGTGCCACTGTAATTTGTGTCGCGATGGTACTAACGCGGCGGGTAGCTAATTACACTAGTTTTTTTGTATTTCCTCTTCTTCGTGTGTCGTTTTTAAGTGCAAATGGTATAGCGGTGGTGTAATCGTGTCAGATTGTAATGTCTTTTTTTGGGGTTGCATTATGTTAAAAAATAAAAAAAATGTGATGTATAATTCGGGTGTTACAGTAATTCGAGTTGTGGTGGCGCTGTTGAGTAAGATTGTAATGGGTGTGTATATGTGTATCGGGTTTCATCAGGTTTAATGTTTCTGCTTCTCGTTCTTCATTATTCCATGTAAGGGGGAAAAAGTGTGGAGCATAACATTGTTCAGTATATGAAAATTGTACTGCACAATTATTTGCCATTGTGTAGCCGAAAATTATTTGAGGTGGCCGTTTTATGCAGAGGTGGTGACCACTTGTAGGGTGGGGACTGAGTTATGGTTAAAAAACGGATCCGGTCTCCACCTGGTACAACTGTAAAAAAAAAAGAAAAAAGTAATAGTTAGTCATAGGATTCTGCATGATCGATTATGTTCTCCGTTTGTTAAACATTGTTACGTGTCGCAAGAACATCTTTTGTTGTTCATATTATATGTCCTTACAGTCGGCGTTAAATGATGCACTTAACATAATGGATTATCTACAAACACAAGAGCTCTCTGTCTCATATTTTCTCTGTCGTACACTCATATTCATTGTATAAATTTATATCCCTCATCGGACAGTGTTGAAATTTGTTGTAAACGCTTTATTTTCCTGTTTTATATAGTACGATCTTTAACCGCTAAATTTTTAACGATATTCTTAATTCATTCAAAAGGAACTTACTTCCACAAATACCTTTGGCCATTTGTGAGAACCAGTTTATTAAACAGGGTTGCAACCGTTATTATTTCAGTATTATCTCACATCACTCTGAACCATTAAGTTATAATGGTAATACAATTTAGTCTTCTGGCATGGCCAGAATAAAATTATACACCCCAGACCAAGCTAAATTATATTTATGTTTATTTCAGATAATAACAGAATAATTTATATAAATATATGTATAATTTCGTCTGGGATGTATAAACCCGTTTTCGTAAAACCTACGTTTGGGTTATATAAACCTACTTTCATAAAATTTTATGTGATTTACTTACGGATTTTAAAATAGTTATTTTTCAATTGCAAAATCGAGTCAAATAATCAGCCTTAAAGAAATTTCGTTTTTTACGTTACAGTACTTTTGTAACTTAATACATCTAAATAGGTGCATGCATATATGATGAATTTATTTTTTTCTTGTTTTCTATCTAATGACTAATATGTTTAATTTAATAAGAAAAATGCAAAGTTTCTGGAATCATTTTATGTAGAATTACAAACGGTACTTTGTAATTTAAGTACTGATGTTTAAGAAATAAATTTTGTTTACATTTCTTTTTGCGCATAAGGAAAAATTTGAATTTCTGATTTTTTCCATAAATAACATGCGTTTACTTTTTATTAGTAAAATACTTGTAATTCCTCAATTTATTATCCTTGCAGTATGAAAACTGGCCTAAAATATTTTTCTAAGAAAACGTACGTCACTTATTTATTGAAGTAGGAACTATGAAAAAAGTACGAATTGATATATTATTTATTTGAACATTTTTAATCAGTAATAAAAAAATTAAAATACAAAATTAATTACAAAAAATTAATAATAAATGTGAAAATCAATATTTGACATTAAATTACTAAATTATAACAAACAAAACAATGATTGATATATATATATATATATATGTTACTGTATATTTATGACCCTAATTATGTGTCCTGTGAAGTTTATAAAAAACAAGAAAATATAACCGAAATGTGTGAGATATATTTACAGTTTGTTAAATTAAGTCGACTCTACCAGTAATTATATGTTGGATTTTCATTCGGTTCGTGCTTATTTTCCTCTTTCCCCTGCTGATAATCAAAGACTTCATGTTGATCCTGATAATTCTGTTGTGGGTTATTTGGTTGCTGATGTGGTGGTGGCTGCTGTTGGTAATTATCCTGATAATTCTGTTGTGGGTTATTTGGTTGCTGATGTGGTGGTGGCTGCTGTTGGTAATTTTGCTGTTGCGGTTGTTGATGTTGAGGCTGTTGGGGATGTTGTTGATGTTGAGGCTGTTGGGGATGTTGTTGATATTGAGGCTGTTGGGGATGTTGTTGATGTTGAGACTGTTGAGGGTACTGTTGTTGAGGCTGTTGATATTGTTGTTGCTGGGGTTGTTGATTGTATTGTTGTTGCTGAGGTTGTTGATGGTATTGTTGTTGCTGGGGTTGTTGATTGTATTGTTGTTGCTGAGGTTGTTGATGGTATTGTTGTTGTTGAGATTGTTGAGGGTATTCTTCTTCTTGTTGTTGTGAATGTTGTTGTTGCTGCTGTCTCTTGTAATTCTGGTAGCTTTGAGGGTCAAATTGCCTAACATGACTTTGTACTTTACGAACAACACCCTGACCAGATCGAGCGCATTCTTCGGTTTGTCTGCATTCAACGTACATATTATTTTTTTTGTCGTAATAACTTTTTACATGATGGGTTTTTTTCTTACCGTCTTCACCACCATCGACATTTTCTTCCTCCACATGAGTTTCATCTTGAATTGTGTCGTAACGAGTAGGATCCTGAAAGCGTCTAAAAGCATCTTTTTTTCTTGGCCGGAATTCACTCGATTTAAAAATAGGATCTGTAAATTTATTCCCGAATCTCATTCCTTTATCTAGATGTTGGTACATTTTTTCACGCCCAGACGATACATTTAATTTTTTATCATCTTTTTTCAAGCTGAAACCTAAAGGATTTTTGTAGATATCCTTCAAACCTTTGAATGCTTCTGGAAATAAACTCTTCCATTCCTTAAAATGCCGTTTGCCGAAGAAATCCTTAAAAACCTTTTTTGGATTGTCAAATGAAGAATGAATTTTCTTGGCCTTGTTTATAAAATTAGACATTTTGAGTTTATTTTCGTTGATAGCTTTCTTATATTCTTTCTCGATGTCTTTTAATTCTCTTTCAATTTCCTTTGATGTCACATATTGAACGTTGTAATCCTGTTTTGATTTTCCATCTTTTCCTTTTGTTTTTTTGTATAAAATATGTAAAAAAGGGTGTGTTGGATCTCCACTAGCGTTTACGCGATGATAAACGTCTCCAGGAGGATGCAATAAAGGATCAGTCAACCAAGATTTCAGAGCAAAATATGCATCCAAAGGTTCGATACCGAGATCGTCGAGAGCATCGTAAATTGTTATGGGTCTTACATCCAAATCGTGCATCACATCGAGAGCTTCATCTGACTCTAAATCCTTAACCGCTTCAAGGGAACGAAAAACATCAAAAGGATCGACACTAAGAGCCCTTAGTCCTCGTACTAAATCTAAAGGTCTCCATTTTTTATATAAGAAATCGAGGTCTCTTGATCGTCCAGAAGATAAACTCACTGCACACAAGAATGCGACTAGTATTCTAAAGTATCCGCTTTTTAACCTTAGAAAATCCTAAAACAAAAAAAAATTGTTTTAAGTCTTTGATTACAATAATTAGAAAATTACAATGAAATAAAGAAAAAACTCATAACGTTAACTATCTGGTTTAATCTAACAATTAAGCCAGTAAGTTACTGGTATATCAATTTAACAAACTTCTATGGTTAACCTGAAGACTCGGTAAAGTTTACCACTGAAAAGTTATTAGCGCCCCAAAATATAAAATATAAAACAGTCCAATATTAATGTGTATAAGAGTTCAGAATCTTTGGGCTATTTTTTCAAACTTTTCTATAAATTACAAAAATAAATCATCCGAATACTGTCTTTTTTCTATTTTATGCTGTGATTTAAATAAATTTTAAGCTAATGTTTAAATTACAGTAAAAGTCTTTTCAATACGCAAATTATAGTAATATTAGAATTTGATTCAGTTGTTAAATATAATAAGTCACTCAATAAAATATAGCTTCTTTAGAACAATATCAAGATTAACATGCTATTTTTAAAACGTAAGATTCTTTGACTGATACTTGGCTAATTTATAATATAATCGCATCTGGCTAAAGGTCATCATCTGCAGCATCCATTTTTTAAGTTCTTAAATTATTTAATTTGCCATAAGTATAACATTGTTACAAAAATAATGTAAGGATTTAACAATTTTTATTGTTTATGGAAGACTATTTTCAAATATTTTGTTACATTTAAAATAGAAGTTCAAGGAAATTCTCACTCTTCTCTTATTAACCTGCAAGTCTTCTTAAGGCTGTAAGTGCTGACTGTTAACAACCCTAAATTAGGTAGTAAATACTACACCTTACGCCGCTGATTCTCTAAAAATACCTTATTTTCATTCTTAATGTCATTCAACAACATGAATATGCTTCTTTAGTTAAGAATTATCACTAAGTTCGTTAGAACTTCATCGGTAAGAAGTGACGAAATCAACGAACTACGTTTACAATTCAAAACATGACCTAACCTAACAGTGAAATGAAAATGAGGAAAAAATAAGCGTGAAAACATTATATTTCAGTTCAATTAGATTAGTAATAAAGAATACTTTCAAAAAATACCTCGAATTTTTTTAGACAACATTTTTTTTTCATTTGATGAACCGCGAGACTCGAATATGTCATTTTTTTAATGTACCATTACGAATCGCGCCACTAGACAGCAGTACTTGATAGTAATAGATAGCGTACAAAAACTTAATAATGTACTTGAAATAATAAAATTTAAAGGAAAATATACTACAGCTTGTTTTAATAGTAAATGCTGTTATGTAAATGAAAGTACTGAGGATGAAACAATTCTTTTAATTCCCACCACATCTTTAAAAAAAATAAAAGTATTAGTTTTCAAGAGATTATATTAGTTTTATTAAAAAAGGAACATATTTTATGAAGTGAATGATATGGCTATCAACAAAAAAAAAATGGCCGTGAAATTCAATTTGTTTGTTCTAAGGCAATAAGTTTTAATAATAAATTTATAAAATAACAATCAGTAATTCATTAAAAAATAAAAATAAAATAAAAGGATAATCTAGCAAAATGCATTGATATCAACAAAGAGAAATTACAATGAAATTGTAAATTTCATTGGAGTCTCGCAGATATCATTTCTTCCGCTCAAAAAGAAAAATTTCTGTAACATAAATAAAAATGTTTTTAACAAAACGATGCTGATATCAAAAAAGGTAAGACACTACATTTCTATTATCAAAATCTGTTATTAATTTAGAATTTTCTTTAAAAAAATGCTTGGTAAATATATGTAGTAGACAATAGATATACAATAATAGATATTAAACAATGTTTAAGCGTTCCATATAGTAATTAAAAATAATAAAAATTTGTTACAAAACTCTTACCGACCCGATTTCATCTATATATGTAATACACATTTATAGAAATAATGCAATTCTTATGATTATTCGTTGTTTAATACATGACGTCGGGCCGGTACGATTTTTGTAACAAATTTTTATTTTTTTTACTTATTATATCGAACGCTTAAACATTGTTTATTATTTATTATTGTATGTCTATTGTCTATTACATATATTTAACGTGTATTTTTTTAAAGAAAATTCTAAATTAATAACCGATTTTGTTAACGGAAATGTAGTGTCTTACCTTTTTTGATATCAACATCGTTTTGTTAAAAACAGGTTTATTTATATTACAGAATTTTTTTTTTTTTTGAAAAAAGAAATGATATCTGCGAGACTCTTACCGTACGGTTTACAATTTCATTGTAATTGTTCTGGATATATATATATTCTTGTAATTTTAATTTTGATGCATGTAGTTCATGAATATTTAATTATATTCTTTATACGATTTGTAAAAAAGTAAAAGTCACCTAAATATGTTAAAAAGAATTAATAGTACTTAATGTGATACATAATATAAAAAAACAGAAAATTAATGAGCTACCAAAAAAAAAAAAACTAAAATATTACGATTATATTTTATTGATTTTTAATATTGATTAATAAATTTAAAAAAAATAATTTAAAAAAAATATGTACTTTTAACTCTATTTATCACTTTCGCATTAATGTTTAAACAAATAATTATGTCTTATCTATAGTCTATTTTTAAAATTTTATGTGTGCGCCCGCGCGTAGTCCGTGTGTGTTTACCTATTAAACACAAAACACCAAAATAATCAGAACTAAACATCTTAATAGTATACATTTAATAGCTGAATGCTTCCCCTTTTTAGTTTTCCTACACAAACCATACGTCTCCGATCTCAGTAGATATACACAAGTATTTAGATTTAATGTCATTTTCTTTTAGTTATGCTGATCTTCATGGCACAGTGTATCATGCGGAAATTTCTGGATTTCAGTCTTAGTCACGACAGTTTTTTACGCGTTACAAAATTACATATCCATTCTCTTTACTTAGCAGGACGTCCGGCCTAGAGAATATTCTAAAACTCTTTTCCTGCCTAACCGCAGAAAATAAAATACGAAAATTTTATGTAAAAAAAAAAGGAATTATCTCTTGTTATGAGGCTAACAGTGACATATAGTGATTGAAATTTGACCCAGGAAAGGACTCGGTAGCAAAACATTTTTTACTTTACTTAAAGTCCTAAGCTAACATCTTAAATAGGGATTTATACTTAATTTTCTATTCTACGCTTAAAAACCCGCAGTGGGCTTTCTTAAATTCTAATTATAAGTAACAACATACTCTCATTAAATATAACTGCTACTTATTACTCGTACATTTAGTGGTCGCTACAAAATACTGGAGGATAAGATATATTTATTTGAGTTTTATAAAATTTGTCTTTGTAAAAACGCTCAGAAACTGAATAAAAATGAAAGGAGTGTTAAAAGTGTAGCTTAAATAAATAATAGTAAAGCGTATAACAATAGTTATGCATTTATAATTACCAATTATTGTTATACGCGTCATTATTTAAAGTCAGTTCCGCATTAAAATTCCAGAATTAATTAACAGTAATAATACTCGCTTGAGAATGCAAAGTGTATACGTATACAAGAATAACTTTTTTTTTTGCGTTTCTCTGTAAACGCATTTTAAGGAAAAATCATCCAGTATTATTTGGTAAAAACTATGAGCACATTTATTAATCTTTGATATAACATAAAAACTTATGAAAATATTAAAATAATCTACCACTCGGCCAATTTCGGTGGCGGATTGTTAGTGTCTCGATCTTTCATCTGGAGGTCCCGGCTTACAATCCCGGTATTTTCATAAGCTAAAATATTTATTTATCATCGGGCTAATGACCACAGTAAGTCGATGCCCGTATCTAACAAAAAAAAAAACTGATTACATTTAAGTAGAAGATATATCTAAACTATTATAGTCAGTATTAAAAATCTGTAATAGAAATATAAAATGACTAATACTGGATTTAAAAAGTCCCTTTCAGCATGCCAGAAGGCGAAGGTAGATTTCACCGGTGCTAAGTAGGAGATAAAAAAGATTTCCACCTTAAAGTTAAGAAAAATTTCAAATTTACTCAATACGGCATGTGAAAAAAGTTTCAAATGTTTAGCATACGACAAACATCTTCTTACAATTCCAGAAAATTTTGGTCATCGTTTGCCGTAAGGGTTTGTCATATAAAACATTGTTTCAGAAAAAGGTTTTAGGTAATGTTTAGAGGATTAACGACCACTTTAAACAGATTCGATACTGTGCCTATTAAAGGAGATATGATGTTTTTGTCTTCAAAACCCCATTTTATCCACACCCTGGGCCAATTTTTGGTGATATCAAGACTCTTTACTTAGGTAAGTTGTAGTCCCTTATCCAAAGAATAGTAATAACTTTAAACGAATTCGATATTTTACTTAATAGCAAAGTTATAGCGATATTTTGGTTTTTCGAAAAAGCCCTCCCATTTCCACCCTCATGGTCCGATTTTCCCATTAACAAATTCGACCGAGATTTTAGGTCGTTATATTTTATGTATCAATTTGAAAGTGATTGGCACAAAATTACGGCAGTTACCACAAGAATATGAAATATATATATATATATATATACAAATGTGTGTATAAACTTTTGAACTGATTGTGGTTTTGGGGTCTGGGGAATATGAAACTCGAAGATACGTCGAAATTTTTCAGAAGTCGAATCATAGTACCCGTTACAGTAGGTAGCTTTCTTATGAAATCTAAAAATCTAAAAATAAGAAAATGCTAACAAATTATTTAATAAAAATTATTTGGATGACAAGAATTTCGTATAGACTGTTTTTACTGAATATACCTTATCTGTTGTAAAATACTTAAGTTTGATTTTAAATATGAGCAAGTTTGTAAATAAAATATTTAAAATAATAACCAATTTATTTTTTCTGATTAACGTACAACAAAAATTTACTAAATGTTTAATTTATTAGGAGAAATGGAAGCTTCAGTAGAAGTATAAAATAATGACTCTTACATAAAAGTGTTTTTTGTTTTGTTTTTTTTTTTTATAATACGGAAATAAAAGAATTATTTTCAGCAGTATCAGCGATATAATTATTTTGGTAAATATTTTTGGGTTTAAGGACCCCATTTTGGATGTACTTATGGTTTAGTTTGAATAGGAATGGTTATTTGTAATTTTATTATAACATGTCTATGTAATATTACTGCGCTAGTTTATTACATTTCTATTGACCTTTCCCCTTTATAAGCCATTCCATTCGGCGAAAAAGTTTATTTTCAGTAGGTGATTGTGGACGGATACACGAGAAGACGTAGAAGTCGTCAAAATATACTACTACTACCGTTATAATTCTAGTGAAATTTTTTACTGTTATTGTTAATTCTTAGCATTCCTTATAATAAAATAAAAGATTATTTCAAACGACTTAATTGTTGTGAAACGTTTAAATGTATTGAGATTGAAATTGACAAGTATCCATATCTCAGTTTAAAGTAAATGTTTCAAAAAAAAAAAGTAATAAAATAATTTTTTTAACCGTAATCAGTTAAGTTAGTATCTTATTAATCGAGGGGTACTGAGACTTCTTGGATGATGGCATACACTAAACTACACGGGTATTAATGTGTTTTTCAATGTCTAACTATTTGCATACGAAAAGTCAGTCACTTTTTTGTATTCTCCGACTCTAGCTGCGACATTCACAAAAAAATCTGTTTTGCTTTTTTTTCAAAAAAAATTTAAATCATATAAATCACTTAATCTAAATTTTATGATATAAGAGCATAACTCAGTTAAATAAAATTTTTGATGACAAACAGGTGAAAATGAAGGTAGAGTTTAAAACAAATAACCAGGAAGGTTATTATTACCTGAATCCTAATAAATAAAAAATGTACAATCTAATGAATCGAAAAAAAACAATAGAGGAACTCTACCAAAACAGAAATAAAATGCATCATTAGAAAATAATTAAAAAAAGGACACAAAAAAATAGAAATAAAAATAAGAACTTTTTAAAATCAATAACTGTAGAATATAAAAACATAAACTGGATAATAATCGAAGGGGAAGTGAAGAGTTCTCTCTCTTCTCTCTCACTCAAACTAAAGAAAACATTTTTTGTATATTTCAGAATATAAGAAAGTTCTACTAGAGTCCAATAACTTTCAGAAATTCAAAGAGTTTGTCATTTTTTGACACGTTATCATCAAATAAAATGCCGGTTTTTCGAAATAGGTTTAATATTCGTTGAAATGCCACAGAACATCCACAGTCAACGAATGTATCGAAACTGTATCAGAGTATTACTCCAATTATTACTCTAACTAATTTTATTATATTGTTTAGGAGGTTTATTAGAAAAATCACTAGATGATATATGAAAAGTAAACCTTATTCTTGTATATCCCATGCAAAACTGGTGAAGGACTTCTTCACGGAAACTTCGCAGAAATTTCTTTATGGTTAATGTCACTGCATCCATGATTTCCATGCTGATACAGTATTTTTAATATTTCACAATTTGCTGCAGATAACGTTCAACGCGCTCCTTGCAAACTTCCTAAAACTGATTTTTCAAAAATCAGGTACAGTAGGAATTTAATACACTCTTCTCGAAGATAGACTGAGTGAAAGCTGTTTTAACGACTATATTATCAACCCTTCAGTCAGTCCCTATGATCCGTAAGTGACTGCCAACTCAGCCGAATAAGACGTGACTATTTCGGTTGTTAAGAATAGAAATTCTTTTTTTGGAAAATTGAAAGAATGTATAATTTGTTAATTTAATGGTACAAGAAGACCGATTAAAAAAATAATCACAAAGCATTGGAGTACGTATATTAATCAGCGATCTCACGTACAGCCATCCGTACTGTGTACATCTCAACAATTAATATGATCATTTTTTGAACCTGGCCGAAAATTTAAATACCTGGGTCGATAACAAACCAAGCCACTTTAACGACCTTGTTAAAACTAACAATGTAAAAAATTGCAAATAGATTCATTTGGCAAAGAAATTTTAAAAACGTTTATCTTTATAAAATTACTCCTTTTTTACTCCTTTGGGAAAAAGATTGATGAGAATCAAAATAAAAATAATTAAGGATTTTGATAATTCTGTAATAACAAATAAACTCAATCGTATGAAATAGCTTTATAGGAATAATTATTACATTATAAAAACTATTTTTATTGCAATAGTAGCCCAAATTGAGTAAGTATCTCAACTTCAGAATATTAAAAAAATTTTAAATACTGCGCGTGCATGTTAGTTTTAATTACTGCAATAGATAGACGACATGTCTTAGATAGTCACTTATCGAAAAAGCCATTGGGCCATATTTAAGAAAAGGAAGCACATTACCTAAAGCTCCATCGAGTATAATTTCGCACAAGCCAAGTCATACATCATATATCATAATCATATCTGCAATCCCTTCGGTATTTCACCTGAACTCTATTCACTAAAGAGTCAGGCTGTACATTACACATTAATACTCACGCAAAAATGTGATTCTAACTGGTACCGATAGAATCACATTTGTTACGTATCAGAGAAATAAGGCCGAGGCAAACGTGTAAAACACCAAGAAGGTAAATATTAAAGTAGTTTGGTATTGATGTTATAGCCGTATATAATTCAAATAATATAATAGTTTTTTATACTTCTTTCTAATTTAACTGAAAAATTTCCAAAGGAAATTACCTAAAATTTACGAAAGAATTCATTGTAAGCCCTTCATTTGAAAGAGAGGATTGTATCGAACAAAAATAAATGTAGCCGCACTTTCCGTATTTTGATTTTAATATTAAAATCCATTAGATAAACGTCAAGACATTTTTGTATTTAATGTAAATTCATATGAAGCATTTGATACAGTAAATCAGATTAATTGGTAGTACATGATTGAAATTGGGATAGTAAGGGAAGATCTAAATTAGTATTAAAGTTACCTTTCTACGAGATCTTTTATTGTAAAAGTTTTAAAAGCGATAAGAAACTGAGGAAATTTTGAGTTCCAGTCGGAAGTTATCTTTGTCCGAGTTTGTTCACAATATATATATTAATAGTAGATCGATTTTATAGCTTATTAAAGAAACTAAAATTATTAGTTCTATGGATAAGATAATATATAAATAATATCTTTTATAAGTTTATCCGTATTAAATGTATTTTTTAATTATCTTTGTATACATGTGTATACAAAGACATTATCATCATCATCATTATTATTATTATTATTATTATTATTATTTTTTTTTTTTTTTTTTTTTTTGAGGTTTTTAGGGGCATCGACTACTTTGGTCATTAGCCCCATCCCACTTCAAAAAAAAAATAAGAAAAAGGGTTCAAAATTTCACATTTTCATGTGTCAAAAAATTATCAAAATTTTACTGTTCTTATAACTTCTGATCCAATAAAATTACTTTCTAGGCTTTCCTTTCGGCCAACCTTTTTTACGTTTCTCCATTCTTCGGACGGCCTCAACCTCTGATGACAGCGTATCTGAGGCCTCAGACATGGCATCGTCTTCCTCTATTTCGGATGCCAGTGACGTTCTTCGGCTGACGTCAGTTGATGAGACTTTCGCCGGCACTGTTAGCATCTTTGCTAAAGAATCTAAATTAATGTGCGATGATGTCTTCGCAGCGGATGAGCCGGACTCTATGTCTACTGCAGAACTGGGTCCGGCTGAAATAGATGCTCTCACCGAAGCTGGTCTTTGCGCTTTGGGAGGCTCTATTGGTACAGGTTTTATTTCATCTGCGCCTGGTGCTTTTTCTATAATAACTTGCACCTCTGTTTCCGCAGATTCAGGTTTTCTTGTCACAATTTCTTGGGATTTGTGACTACACGACGGAGCGATCTGTTTCTCTTTGTCTGATAAATCAAGATTTTTAATTCTTACACAAGTTGGTGACTTTACAATCGCAGATTTAGCTGGTTTTTTAAACGGCGCTGGTGTGTCTCTCATGTCAACGGCGTCGGTCCGGGGATGAGCCTTCTCATCTTTACTTTGTTTTCTCTGATGAGTCGACTCAATCTTTGAATCAATGATTCTTTCAATCATCGTCGCAAGACTTGGTGCCATCGTGTTAAGCAACTGCTCCACATTAATTTTAGATGTGGAAGGGGCAGCCGCTGCTTCTGCATAAGAAGTCGATGGTCGTGGTGTACGCTTATTAACAATCTTCTTTGCTTCAGGATAGCTTACCTTCTGAAGCGTTTTAACTTCCTGAATTGCTGTTTCTAATTTATATGTAGGGCAGTTTCTTGATCGACAATTGTGATGCCCTTTACAGTTAACGCAGGTTGGAGGGTCTTTACATGGGTAACCCTCATGTGTTTTCTCTCCACATATACATATTTCCTGCGCTTCACATCTTGCTGCTGTGTGTCCGAATCGTTGACACTTAAAACATCTCATCGGCTGCGGGATGAAAGCTCGTACATCAAGCCGATGGATGCCAGCTCGTACCTTTTCAGGAAGATTCGGCCTATTAAATGTCAAAACATGCGAGGCCGAAGGAAGAATCTCACCATTTCTTCTCATAGTAAGTCTGCGACATTGAGTTACTCCCTGACTTGACATTTCTTGTACAATTTCTTCTTCTGTACAATTAAGAAGATCGCGGCAAACAGCAACTCCTCTGGTTGAGTTCAGTGTGCTATGCGGTTGGACAGAGACCGCAAACTCACCGATCTTCTTCAACGCCAAAAGTTTCTGGCTTTGCATGTCGTTGATGGTTTCGACATGCAATCCATTAAAAGTTTTACGAATATCCTTGACAGGACCACCAGCACAATTTGTAACTTCCCTTGCGATAAGGAATGGACTAACTTTTTGAAAGTTTCCATTCTCCCTTGTAACAACTAATAATCTTGGCTTTGGTGCGCTATAGCCAAATAGACTTTTCTTTAATTCTTTACTGATCCTATCAGCATCTTTCTTTATCCTATCGGATTCTTTACTTTTTTTCCTCTTCGCTTGCGGCGAATCGGAGGTTTCTAAACGAGGGTGTTTACGTGCACCCTCTGCCACGTTTAAGTGTTCAATGTTCATGAACAGTGGATCCCTTCTGTAGCAAGGCTAGCCGCCGGGGTACACCCCCACTCCAGGGCTACTAACCTTGGAGGTCCTATCCGGTACTCCGGTGGAACCGGCATATGTCCTGGCAGAGAGCGGATGCGCAGTCTCTGCACTGACTCCAGGCTCCTACTCACCGAAGCTTTCAGAGCTCCCATGCACCGACATACATGGGCACCATTGCTACATGCTTGCCATCGCAGGGGGCATGTGGACAACGGAAGGGTCTCCGTAACACCTGCAATAACATTGGCCCTGGCCGCCACATCGCCAGCTCTAAGAGTGGTATGAATCCATTTCCAAAATCGTTCGTTATTCCATTTCCTGCAGGTAGCCAAAAATCCAGTCCGTTTAGTGACCTGAAGTTGGAACCAGGTCAAACTTAACAATGCATAACCGAGGAATTTACTCGGAACCCCGTTAGCCAGCTATATGTGATGTACAAAGGTACAGCTGTTGCCGCCCTGGACGTGGAACATAGATGTTGTGTTCCGGACGTGGGGATTATCTACCTCAGGGCATTATTATTATTATTATTATTATTATTATTATTATTATTATTATTATTATTATTATTATTATTATTATTATTATTATTATTATTATTATTATTATTATTATTATTATTATTATTATTATTATTATTATTATTATTATTATTATTATTATTATTATTATTATTATTATTATTATTATTATTATCATTATTATTATTATTATTATTATTATTATTATTCGCTTCTGCATGCGACGCCTCCATGCCCCACGGGGGGCCGAGGCACCAGAAGCGACCCGTGTACTGGTGGACACCGGAGATTGCGGGGTTGCGCCGGGAGTGTCTTCGACTAAGACGAGTGGCGCAACGTGCGAGGAATCGCATAGACGCGAACGCCAGGTCAGCCGAGTACAAGACGGCAAAGAAGCGGCTCCGTCGAGCCATCAACGTGAGCAAGGCACGCTGCTGGAGAGAACTGACGGAGACCGTGGATGCAGACCCTTGGGGGCTAGGTTACAAGATAGTAACTCGGCGATTGGGGGTCTCGCGGTCACCAGCTCCACTAGACGAAGCTAAAGCGGAACACGTCGTTAAGACGTTGTTCCCGGCGCACTCGGTCCGTGCCGAACGGGACTTCAGCGACGTGGGCGACTTTTCGCTCTTCTCGATGGAGGAATTGGAAGGAGTCCTACGGTCGCTGAAATGTAAAAAAGCCCCTGGTCCCGACGGTATACCGGCCGAGGTGCTCAAACTAGTGGGGCGCTGCAGGCCCCGTCTTCTACTAGACATGTATAATGCATGTCTGAAGGCTGGGTCTTTTAGCGCCAGGTGGAAGACCGCGCGTCTTGTGCTAATTCCCAAAGGAAAAGAAAACCCAGAGTCGCCGTCCTCCTACCGCCCATTGTGTATGCTTGACACAGCTGGGAAGGTATTGGAGAAGCTGTTAAAGAAAAGACTGGTTACGGCGATGAATCAGGCAGGTGGCCTGTCACCTAACCAGTACGGTTTCCGGCAGGGTCGATCGACCCTAGACGCAATTCAGGAGGTTGTTGAGGCAGTGCGGCGAGCAGAGGACCACAATCATTTTTCGCGACGTGTGGTCCTTCTCGTTACGTTGGACGTAAAAAACGCGTTCAACTCCGCACGATGGAGCGATATGATTCGGGCCCTGGAGCATTCGTTCCATGTGCCTCAATACCTTCTGAGAATGGTAGACGCATACCTGAGGAACCGCGGTCTCATTTACGAGACCGCAGCAGGCTGGCGTAGGACTACGATCACGTCAGGGGCGGCGCAGGGGTCGATTCTCGGCCCCGACCTTTGGAACGCCGTCTACGATGGCTTGCTGAGGCTGGAGATGCCTGAAGAATCTGCCTTGGTTGGGTACGCTGACGACGTTGCGCTACTTGTCGCGGACCGCGACGTGGAGCGCGCCCAACTGAGGCTCAGTCGGGCCATGCACAGAGTCGGTGCCTGGCTGGACGATCATGGATTGTCTCTAGCTCTCAGCAAAACGGAGATCGTAGTTCTCACGAAGAAACGTATCGACACCCTTCTTTCCCTGCGGGTCGGGGTAGAGGTTGTCGAGACCAAGCCGGCCGCAAAGTACCTCGGTATGATGATTGACCGGAAACTCAGCTTTTCTGAGCAGCTTCGTACAGCCGCCGACAAAGCTGCGAGAGCCGTAACTGCTCTCAGCCAGCTTATGGCGAATGTCGGCGGACCGAAGGCCAGCAGACGGCGATTGCTGATGTCCACGGTACATTCCATCCTGCTATACGGGTCGGAAGTGTGGGCCCAGGCATTAAGAGTGGCGAGAAACCGGAAGCGGCTCGCGCAGGTGCAACGCACCGCTGCCTTGCGAGTCGCTTCCGCGTATCGGACGGTCTCCGAGCCTGCAATACTTGTGGTCGCCGGCGTCATACCGATTGCTACTTTAGCAAGGGAGCGCCAGGCGATCTACGGGAGGCGGCGGGCAGGCGGAGACCGGGTGACCATTGCCAACGAGGAACGCACTCGTACATTCCTCGCATGGCAAGAGACCTGGGACCACGAGACCAGAGGACGATGGACCGCAAGGCTTATTCCTCTGGTCAGACCGTGGACGGAGCGACGGCATGGAGAAGTGGAGTACTACATGACCCAATTTTTAACGGGTCACGGGTACT
Source organism: Lycorma delicatula (assembly GCF_047948215.1). Lineage (NCBI taxonomy): Eukaryota > Metazoa > Arthropoda > Insecta > Hemiptera > Fulgoridae > Lycorma > Lycorma delicatula. The sequence goes on from NC_134455.1 coordinate 337,258,686, forward strand.
TCCGTGCTTACCTCCATGTCATAGGGAAAGCGCCGTCCCCCGACTGCCTGTATTGTCCCGGTGTACGGGACGACGCCGAGCACACCTTTTTCAAATGTGCTCGGTGGGCGGCAGATCGAGGGACATTAGAGGCGGATCACGGAGCACTGAGTCCCCACAACGTGGTTGCGATGATGCTCCGTGACCTGGGCAGCTGGGAAAGCGTAGCCCGATTCGTCGGCAACATACTCAGGGCCAAAAAGGTTGACCTGGACAGTCCTGAAAATTAGGTAGCACCAAACAGGCTAGTATAGGAGGACTCGACCGGAAGTAATGTGATAAACGGTTCCGGGTCGAGCCCTGGTAGAAAGGGGGGTGGTTTTAGTCGGTAGTCCGCTGATGGTGATTGGATAACACCATCAGCGGGAGCCCGACACTCCGTGCGTAAATGCATTTCCACCTCCCTCATCAAAAAAAAAAAAAAAAAAAAAAATTATTATTATTATTATTATTATTATTATTATTATTATTATTATGTATTATTTTATTCATAATATATTTAAGTGCACATTTTGTAAAAATTATACAGCAAGATTAATTACTTGTTTACATAATACTAATCTCACCTCTCTTAAATTATTAATTATTTGTAAAATTCGCATTAATTGTAAATTGTTATGAAAATTTAAGTACAACTTAAATTTTTAAAAGATTTATATATTTTAAGATTTCCCGTACGGACAAGATCTCATTTTATATAAATCCACAGTATATATATATATATACTACCAAATATTATATATAAAAAATCTGAAAAGTTTTTTTGTAAAAGCGAGCGATAAAATTTCATATCTGTGATGTACTCTATGATGAATACTAACAATAGAATAGATTAGTGTTTTCTCACAAAAAGAATTTGTATTCAGTCTTCTCATACATGATTCCTGATGGCTAAATTTAATTAATGAAACTGATGATAATAGAGTTAGTAAAATACCGTGATAAAATAACTGTTATATTACACGATGAAAATCATATGAAATTAAATAAATATTATTAGAAATAGGGCTTAAAATTATTACATTGTTTATGTTGATCGATGTGGAATAAAATTCGAAGGTTACGAGATTTTTTATTTTAAATTTACTGGATATAGAATTACTTGATCCTCGTAACTCGTTAACCCGAATATAATATTGTTAACGTTTTTCACTCATTTCGTAATCTTGCAGTGGACCGCTTCACGGAGGGAAAACTGTTTGATTAATAAAGTGTTTTTTTTTGAAAAATATCTTCAGTGTCTCAATTACTTTTGACTAACTAAAATAGATTCTTTGCTTGAGAGTAACCGGTTGATATTACCGTTATTATTTTTAAAAATACAGGGAATCACATCACAAGTGGATTCCAGAGCCAGACTGTTTTAGATTGTCCCTGTTCTACTCGTCGAATAACTACTAAAATGTTTGTTTTTTCGTTGTTCAAATACTCACGCTCCGGAGTAGACCTTTCGTTTCATACTTTCCAGAAATTCATTTCATCGGTTAGTTTTTTTCCATCTAATTGGAAAAATGTAGAATCATAATAAATATCTTTTTTATATTCTAATTTTTTAGGAAATTTAAAACTAGTTTAAATTTTTATTTATCGGAGAGTTTTTATATGTCAATACCACTATGTCTACTCAGATTAAGCCGAGCTAGATGTTATACAGTTAAGTAATAAAGTATGAGATAACGTTCGTTATTGGTGATCCACAAGTTCACCTGGGATGAACACTAAATCCTTTGCTTAGATGCTTACAAAGTCTTAAACGTAAAAGAACTTCTAACTAGTGGGAAATATTTTTACGCAAAGGATAATAAAATCAGCACTAATATAAAAAATGGGGTCTGGGAAGAAGAAACTAGAGAGTCGCTAAATAATAATAAATAATAAGAATGCTTATTATTATTAAAAAAGGAATCGAAAAAGAAATCGTAATTAAAAAATGTCAGATTAATAAACAAAAAAAATAATTTCTGAAAAAGGAGATAATCTTAAATTAAATATCGTATTTCTTGAAACTTCAATTTGTATCTCTTGAAACTTCAATTTGTATCTCTTGAAACTTTCAATTTTGCTTATTAAGGCATTAAAACGCTTAGAAAACATGTTCAATTTAGTCTAGATAAAAAAAAAACATAGAAAAGCAAAGAAAAATTTCATGTAAAAGTCTTTGAAATTTTGAATAAATAATTTTTCTGTTAGAAATATTCTACTTCGATGTTGTAATAGGTTTATTGCAGCAAACAGCACAGATTTAAATATTTAAGTGTCTTTGAAATTTTGAATAAATAATTTTTCTGTTAGAAATATTCTACTTCGATGTTGTAATAGGTTTATTGCAGCAAACAGCACAGATTTAAATATTTAAGTTTAAGTTAATACATCAGTTAAGATCAGTATAAATATTTTTTTATAGTCAACAAATTAAATAGACTTTTTCCATTTTTTACTTTTTTTTTTTTTTTTTACTTTTATATTAACCATTTTTATGATGAGACCAGCAAGTCCTAATATACTGCAATATTTTGAACATACTAAAACCAGAAAAATATAAAATACATTGAAAGCTGAATTTTTTGTAATATGTTAAATGACATGAATATGCAAAGAATACATTTAAAAACAATATATATATATATATATATTATATAATAATTAAACAAAAATCATGTTCTCCCTCCCCCCAGAAAACACAATTTTGATCAAACTGGACAAAAAATATCTATTTTAAAGTTACAAAGATATTTACATGATTGCCGACCTGAATATTACTGAAAAATAAATAATTTTCTGAGCAAAAGGACTTCCTGTAACTTATTTTTATTTGATTCCAGCTGTATAATTTTGTGTTGAAAAGGTGTTTTTCGCCACCAAAAAAAAATTTTAATTTGATCGTTAAAAAAAGTAATAAAATATAAATGAAGTTAGCTGTTAGTAAATTTTCGTAACGGTGTCCTGAGAAATAAAAGAATTCACAATATGATTTGGTCTCGATGTCTCAGCAGTTATTTTTATTTTTAAGGTAAACAAAAAATACATCTATATCATTTTTTTTTGTGTGTAAAATAACTGTGTTATTATAAAAATAAGTGTCAGTATAGAAGCTTTTCTTTTACACGTTGATTTTTTTTGATTTTACACTTTTAAATGAAAAAAAGTATTTATGATGGTTTATTCCTCAAAGATTTGCGGCTCTTATTACAGCTAAAACCATATTTAGAGCATTCAGTTTCTACATACATAAAGTTCTCATTATATGTGGTATTTTTTAGATTTCAATTGTTATCTTTTATTTTAATTTTGATTCCTTCTATATATTCATCAAAACATGAAACCTCTAAAAATAATTGTAAAAAATATATTAAAATCGAATCGATTAGAAAAATTTTTTCTTGCGGTAGGAAAAAATGAAACGAGTGTGGTAATAATAAAACACTAAGAATATTAAATATCTCTCCAAACCAAATTAAACTTTCTTAGAAAAGTTAAATGTTTTATTTAGGAGTAACTGAAAACTATTTAGATATGAATAATTTCAAAAATGGGTTAAATTATTATGATAAAGTGAAAACAAATATAAGTAAGAACTACGATTGGAAAATTTATATCTATTTTACTATTACACTGCCTGAAATTTCTTTTTTCAGATTACTTACAATAAAATTATCAATCGAATAAAATTTAGATAGATTATTATTATTATCGTGCCGATAAAAATAATGAACCCGAGATTAAACTGTGCCAGTTTAATCTCGGGTTCATAAAATAACTTTGTATTTGTGTAATTTATCTTACTATACTATTAATTTAATAAAAATTAGTGTTCGTAAAAATACACCAAATAACTGAACAATGAACCGATAAAATTAATGGTACTTACCATTACTGTAGAACTGAAAGAGTAGCACTAACTGATGATTCACATCCAGCCCCTCTTTTAAAAGGCGGCGATAATGATAATTGTTTAAAAAAAAAACGAATAATGACCTCTCTAACTTTTGTGTAATATATCAAAAAGATAATAACGATTGCACTAAAATAAAACAAATTGTGCAACGTAAGCAAACAATAACAAGATAACAAAAGTGTGTCCAATATTTACATTTGTTGATCGTTATCACTATCAGAAAAAAATAGACAAATAAATGAAAAAAAAAATTAAAATAAATCTAATTACATAACAAAATAAGAGCGGATTTAGATTTACCAAATAGCGTAACGTAATGTTCACTCTTTATGTATTAATTACGATATTTAATTTTCAATTTTTTGTACGTTCTTCGGATATATTAAAAGTTGTTAAATGTCTTACTCTTGTATGAAATTTAGTTACGAGATATGCACTCTCACTGGTCTGCATAAAAAAAGAGAATGAAGATTTTTTTTTTGTTTATTTTAATTAAATTTAAGTTTTCCCACCGAGGGGGGAAACGTTTCTCATGAATCCTAATTAAATCAAAAAATATTTTTACGACCTCTACTTATGTAAGTTTGATCGAAATAATGTAAAAACTAAATAAAAGCTAAGGATATAAATGAAAAAAATAAATAAACAAGTAATTTTCGTTGGTTCCCAAATAAGGGAACTAGTCAAAAATTAAATATTGAATAACTAACTGCTTAAGTAGAGTTTAAAGGAGAAATTACAATTCTAGGTATCATTAAAATCACAGGCTTATCAGGATATCATGAAAAACTTAACTTAAACTTTCATGAAGAGTATAAATATTTTGTTTAGGATTAATTGAAAACTATTTATATATTACTAATTTAAAAAATTGGTTAAATTATGATGATAAAATGAAAAAAAAAAATTAGTCCAGCCATCGACGGATTTTGACATTCACCGACGTTATTACTGAAAATAATAAAATATACAGTTAAAAACTTATTAATTCATGAAATAAAATATGGAGTATTTCCTTTCCCTGACATTCAATTTTCTACATTAATATTTTTAATATCTTTCATCTTAGGAGCAACGATGAAAAGTGAACGTTTCCATTAAGATATTTCATCGGCAGAAAACCTCACAAAGATAACAATTGTCATAAATTGAGTACTAAAATAAATTTTCGTTTAATTAAAATGTTATTAAGTTATTGTTTACTAGGTAAATTAATTTTTGTACCGTTTCATTCAAAATATATTTGAAAATACTTGAAAAAAAACAACCTAAGAAGTTTTAATATTATTACTATTATCAGGACGCCCAATTATTTCGAGACACAAATAAATTCGTTACAGTAATAAATATCTTTTCCTTTAAGAAAATTTTTTTCTTTTATTGCCGCACTGTTTATTTTACAATCGATTCCAATTTACCGGACCATAAGTAAATTTGAATACCGAAAAACAAAAAATTACTGCAAAAAGGGTTCTCCATTTAAAACCCTCAAAGAACGGTACATTTGTACGTATCTTATAAAGAATACACAAATATATACTAAGTATAAATAAGTACTTATAAAGACGAATCCAAAGAACATTGATCGAAGTCCAAAGTTCAGAACATAAAAAGCAAAGAAAACAAAAAAAAAATATTCTTATCGATCACACAAAGAATAACTAATCAAACAATAAACAGTGAAACAAATCAAAGAATCATCAAACGTAAGTGACGAAACGAAATGAAGAATTTTGACGATGCACAACACTCTAGGGTAGCTGATTCGCCTCAGATCACGAAAAAACTTACAGATCCAATATAAGCAGTCGCTATAGGCGTCTAACGTCCTCGCTGTTATCAAGGAAGTTAACCGTGAGCCACTTCGAACGTTTTTTCAGTTTCATTTTGTATCTTATACTGAATCACCGTGTCTCCTCTCGAACGGTTGGCGATCCTAGATAATCGTATATTTTACTGTTTTTTGCAAAATACTGAAATGGAGTATCTGTAATATTTCTCAGCAGTTTGTTCTGGAATCGTTGTACGATTTCGATGTTACTCTCGCTTGTCATACCTCGTAGTTAGATTCCGTAGGCTTAAATCGGTTGCAGAACCACTGAGTATAACAATTGCTTGTTAGATAATGATAGTTGCGACCCCTACCAGGCAACCAGTACTTCTTCCTGAACTTAAGGTCAAGCTGTTTTTATCCACCCTGACATGTTTTCTACAGTCAGACCGCGATCCAGATGCAATCCTAGGTATTGCACGCTGTTAGCATACGCTACTATAGGGTCAGTATCCAAAGCCAGGATTGCCGTGTCATTCGCAAACGCTGCAACTGCGATGCCCTCAGAATTCGAAAGATTCGTACAGAATACCGAGTATAGAACCAACCCCAGAACTGAGTCCTGAGGAACTCCCGACCCAGTATCAAAAAATTCAGACAAGTCTTGATTGTACTTCACCTGGGAAAACACCCGTCCAGGTAACTGTGTAGGATAAAGAAATATAGCTGAAGAACTGCCGAGCGATACATTTTCTCTTCTAAGCCCGTGCTGATAACGTTGAAAATCGTTTTTTTTTTTATTGTTAAGTGACCACGTCTGAAGCCGAACTGATGGTCAGGAATAACACGCCCTTCTCCAAAATCGGTTGTAGCCTCAGAATAAGAAGTATTTCAAGTACTTCGATAGAATAGGTAACAGGCTTATTAGCCTGTATAAAGCTGCATCATGGGTCAGCTTACCCGGTTTTGGAACCATTACCATCTGCGACATCTTTCATTCAGTCGGAAAACTCGGAATTCGAAGAGTTCTATTAAAAAGATGTGTTATATACTGGCTGGCCTAGAACGGAAGCATAAAAAGCATTTTATTATATATTAGGTCATACTCGGGAGCTTTCTTTGAATTATATTCTCACCTGAATAATTGCAGAACCTCTGCTGACGAAAAAGATTTCACAGAAAGATTCATAGGAATTGAGCTACTCAGGAATTCGATTATTTCTTCCTCACCAGCCTCTCGTTTGTCAAAAGGCTGAAAGACGTTCTTTAGATGCCTTTCGGATACGTCAGCTCTCTATTTGTCGCTTCGAGTCCACGACCCAATCAGCGTTTTTAAAGGTTTTAACGATGGTGGTGGTCTATTGAAGTCCTTCGAGGCTTTCCATAGTGAATAATCATCCTTTTGGAATGGGAAGAGATTCTCAAGGAAGTTTCTAAATGTGTCGTTTTTAATAGATTTCAGCAGCCGTTTTAATCTACGAGCAGCCCTGTTCAAAGATGTTCTATCCTCATTGGTAGAAGTGAGAGTTATAACCAGCCTCGGGTAGATCATGCCTCCTTGTCCTCCATCTATATTTTCTGGTATTGACCGCCAAGCTGCCTCCTGCAGGTTTGCGTCCAAGTATTGCGTCGCATTATCTATATCTGCACTTCTTTTCAACCGAACAGATACACTTAACTTGTCCTCGATCCAGCTTTGATAAGACCCTTAGTAAGTCCTATTACTGTGTAGGAGATAGGCGTTTGTTCTTTTTTAACTACGGTGCTAATTGTAAGAAGTACGGCTGAATGAACAGACGTCGAATCCAAGAGCTATTTCTAACTTCAGTGTACATTGGCGAAATACCTTAAGATACGTTAGCTGTTGGTAATCCAATTCTTTAAAGCTCTTCCCTGAGTAATGATGACCCGGAAGTTCTAAAGAGGATGTTTCTCATTGCAATCATCTCCTGCTATAAAACGGGTACTTGGCGTCGAAAGGAATTCAAAGAACAACTCATCCCTGATCACAGGGCGGGAAGGACAATAGACCGCTGATAAACTAAAAGGTTCGATCCAGTCAAAGATCTCAATTGAGGTTGCCTATATGCAGTCAGTTCTATACTCCGATAGCAGATGATGCTTTATAAAATTTTTGCCGAGTATTGCAGTACCCTCGTGCTCCGTACCGTCTGGGTGGTTAATTGTGTAAACCGAGTATTCCCAGAGACAGAAATAATTACGATTAGTGAAGTGCGTTTAGGAATTAATATAGTATCTAGTGATTTGGTAAACAACAATGTTTCTAGTTCCTGACATTGACAATTGAGGCCATTTTTGTTCCATGCAGCAATCCTGAGGGATATAGCTATTAACGGATTTTGGCATTCACCGAGTTTATTTCTGAGAATAATAAAAAAATACCATTAAAAAATATTTGCCTATATTATATAATATAGTAATAATAATTACGTCTTGATGCGTTATACTTATTTTTGTAATACGGATAAAACCTTATACAATTTTAAAGAGAATAAGATGGAATTAAAAATTTATTAACAAAAATAATACTGAAACAAGAAACTAATTTGTTATGCATTACCAAAAATAAAGTATGTAGTTTCCTACAATTTGTAAGCAGGAAGACTGCATTAAGAAAATTCAACTTCTAAATAAATTATTTCTCTTCAGAAATAAATGATTATTTTATTAAAACAAAATGAAAAAAATAATAAGAAAATATTAATATATATTGTTTATTGTTAGCTATTATATTGTTTATGTCTGATATATAAATAAGAATGTTTGTGACGGGTTCTGTCTGTCCGTTTGCAATAGAATCACGCAAGAACTAACCGTCTTGAGTGCTTTCAAATTTTCAGAATAAATTCGTGTTATCCAAGGGAACATTTTAAGCCATAGATCGAGGCCCTAGCCTCCTTGAGGGTGAAGTTTTCCACGTTAAAAGTCTGTGTACTTTAATTACTATAGTTAAGGCTATTTTGTCTTTTGTAATCTAGTTTCTTTTTTAAGTATTTTTAAAGTCTGTATACTATACTTTTGTTTATCAGTATTATTCTCACAACCATGAGAATAACGAACACATCGGGGATACAATCTGGGTATACAGGAAGGGCAAGTGAAGCGAGCCCTGACCGGCTATATATATATACCCTCAAATAATATATATATATATATATATATATATATATATTACTTGACAATACTTTCTGAAATGATCACTAAAGGATTATATTAAATTTAAAAAAAAGTATTTCTATTGTCAGAATTATAGCGTGGATAGATCGTACTATAGTGTAATACAATCTGTTATCGAAAACATTTCAGCATCCAATATGATTTAACATTGAAATACTTCTTAAGGTAATTAAAACGTATCATTTAATTAAAATTAAAACGTTAATTCAGACATATGAGTAGAATTTTCAACATCAGTTATTTTCAGTGATTTGATGCTTAGCTCCGATTGTTTTCATTTTAATTTAATCTTAATGCGATCGCTAAAACTTCGACATTTTTTGTACACGCTATGCTCTAATCTTCTTCTAATATTTATTCTCCCAAACTTTCACTTAAGAAGTAAACTAATCTTTGCTGTCTAAAGGTAGACAGAAAGACTAGGTTGATTTATAGTCAAAATGTATCACAGAAATGCATCATTATTCCAAATTCTCTTGAAATATTGTCACTTCTAATTATTTTGAAACCCGTCTAATCTTTATTATTTAGTATTATAAATATTAGAAATGCATTTTATCTGCTATTTTATATGACTTAATCATGGTAAAGTACTTCCGTTTACAAATAAACTAAAAGATAGAAAGACTTTTTCCCCTAAAATTCATTCTCTCGAATCATACTTCTATGTTCATCTGAAAAAAATGAATTAAAATTTTAATAAATTAACTCGTTCAATGCATCGACCAGACATTTTTTTAAAAATAAAACTTTTATTATTATTGTATGTTTATTAAAGCAGATAAATTCAGATTATGTGTGGAAGTACAAGTGTAAATAGATTTAATCAGTATAAATTAACATTTAAAAAAAAGGTAGTCTGAAATAATTTTATTATAGTTTGTAAAATATCCATTCTGACATTTATACAGTCAATTTTTTCTCATATATCGATTTTTTTCTTTTTTTTATAAAAATTTCATCGTAAAAATTTAAAATTGTTTAAATGATTTAATAAGGATATTCCAGAATAATTAATCTCTTGTTTCTAAATAAACTGAAACGCAAATTTTTTGCTGATAAATTATCCTTAATGGATAACATACATTCTGTCAAAAGATATCATCTTTGATACATAGATCTTCTGAGAGGTTGAAGAACAGATGTGAACCATTCATTTACAATTTAGTCATAAGAGAACTTTCATCACTGCATATCTTTGAGATCTATTCATCACTTGGCTATCACATTGATAAATTATTTCGGAAAATAAAGTTAAGAATACTTAAAAAGTGATAGAGACTTCGTAAAAAATAGAACTAGGCATTCCAAAAAGTGCGGTACCTATATTATAACTATAAACTTAAGGAAAATAGTCCTTACTATTTTTGGTAACACATCATGATGTTGAAATGCTGAATATTATTATTAATATTGTTGAATATTATTACAACTGACCGGTCGATTCTAATTATACTAATTATAACTGTAATTTATTTATATAAATTACAATTCACTTTTTTTTAAGTGCAATTGACTTCGAAAGAAAAACATTGTTTTTCTTTCATTTGACAATTCTTTCAGTTGACAATTAATCATTTTGTTGAAGTGAAAGCAAAGAATGAAGATTCTAGTCGCCTTCTTCGCTGTCTGCGAGTCGAAGACAATACTGTCCATCAAACGAAAGTTATTTTTTACTCCTACTAATAATACCTTTAATCTGCCCAAAAGTGGGCCTAGGTGAATAGTAAACAACAATCCTTGATTAGTTTGTACTCTAGATGTTTTAAACGGATGAAAGGCATAAGAAACACCGGGTCAGACAGTGTAAATCAACAAATCAATTTTCGCTTTCTGTTGGAAACAATACAATAGGTACACGCTGAATATAAAGGACGGATAATATCACATTAAAACAATGGATTAAAAACACTGTATACAACCCGGTATTAAAGGATAGAAAGTTAACACGGCAACTTTTGTAGGTTTAATAACGCTACTTGAGAATAGATAAATTAGATTTAAACATTTTTGCGGCGTTCGTTATACAAATTCGGTAATTTGTCAAACAAATTACCTTTATACTACTGTTATTAAAAGATATAATTACTGTAATTATTGTATTTTGCTAGGATAAATAAAGAAAAATACTACAAGATCTGAGTAGATAACATAAATTTAAACGTTGTTTTATGTATTTTAAGAAAAAAATAATAAACACTAATGAAAAACCCAGCTCTGCATTCTCTTAAAGAAAAAGAAATCTAATAACAATAATCGTAACAAATAATTTGTAAATTGTGTAAAATATTTTTATCTTAACTTTAATAATATTAATTTCTCTTTATTGTCAAAGATTAGTAATAAATAAGTAAAAATTTTGTAATTCTCATGAATTACAAAATTGTTACTTTGGGTGTATGAACACCAACACCTCATGTAACAAATAGTGCCCAATTTTAATTGAAAATATTATTAAGGAAAAGGAAATAAATTAAAGACGAGAAAAAAATTCGTGAGTAATACACACGAAAATATTTAAGTTTTAAAATTCCTTCTCACAATTGCTTTTTAGAAGACTTTCTACAAATATAAACGACGTTAAAATCCCACGGAATATAATTACATAAAAAAAAAAATAAAAAAAAATAGATTTTTAATTCCAATTCTTTTTATTATTTTTAATTTTTAGAGATATCCTTTCCTAAAGTTCAAGAACTGGCGGGAATCTGTATTTTTATTTCATTACCAAAGGAATACACCATACAATACAAATCGTCTTTGACTAATATGTACCTATTTTCTAAGATGAACATGATGTAAGTAGTAATAAATAAATCAGGGATTGTAAGTATTTTTTAAAAATTAAAGTTGAAAAAATTTACGGCAATATGTAAGAGGCACGGTGATTGCAGTATCTTCCTTATAACCCGTTTATTGATCTTTAATGAACTGTCGGGTCGGACCGAACTTTCGTAGATTATTTCGTGTTTGCAGAGTACATAAAAAAAGTAGTACACAGTATTCGAAGTAGTCAAGTTAAGGGTGTGCACACAAGCTCCTGATTTTGTAATAATGTGATGATATGTTGCCTGCTAACGCATCTTTAAGGGAGCCTCGACTGCGGGTGGGATCTAACCTATTTCCCAAGAGCTTAAGCTCCATCTCAAGTACCACTGTACCATTACCGAAGTTAAGAGAGTCCTCAACTTATGCCATTAACATTAAAATATTAGTTTTAAAGAAGATAAAATATTAACTATCCGCATGGAAATAGATTTCCAATAGGATTGTTTCATATTGTTGATTTTTTATATTAGTTAATATTACCCTATCTTACGATAAAACAAATTTGAAAAAATCAATTCAAATTTCAGCAGTTTCTCGGCTTTGATTAAATTATGTTAAGGAATATTATTTCTTTTTTGTTATTAAAAACAGATACTACTACGAGAAATTTGTTTATGAATCTCACATTTTTTTTTCTTCTATAAACTTTTCTTTTCTTACAATTTTAGCACGGTTAACTTTTCCTTCGCAGTTTTTTAATTTTTGTATTATATTACTTTCTTTTATTAAAAATATAACTATTGATTTTTGAATTTACCCACTCGTCTAAGAACATCTCTTTGGAAATGAGACCTTCAAGACGTACAAGAAAAAATTGCAATCCTTTTTTAATAGTTTAAGACTGATGAAACCTCCCCCCACCCATTTATTTAGTATTTTTTAACAAATCATTATCAACGAGTCATCAAATATAATTAACTAAGTAAGTCATAATAAATGAATATAAATAAATAATATTAATAAAATATGGATAAACCTTTAATTTGAGCTTAGTCTCAAAATTTTGAGTGATTGGTTCTCTGAATGACTGTTCAAAATTGGACTCCATAAATTAGTATAATTTCAAAATCTGGTCTTGATTTTAATATTTCGTATAATCAATAAGAAAAATTTTCCCATCAAGGTGAGGAATTTTAGTCAATAAACAAACAATGAAAAATCAACACATCTCTAAATTACTGAATGAAAATTTAAGGTATAACAAGTAGATAATTTAATTACCTTTAAGTTTCTAAGACAATGCAACCATAATTAATAACAGACTCATTTTTACCATAAATTAATTCATAATTATATAGGGTAAATTAAAAAAATATCGTAGAACCGAATTTTTAAGTTAATTAAAATAAAAAAATTAAATTTGTACCGCTTGTAAAAGCTACTTCACAAAAAAAAGTAAAAAATTCGTTTTTTAATTTAAATAATATTTACATTTATTTATTTTTCAATAAATTAAGCTATTTGTTTTTTAATATAAAATAGACGTTTCTACATATATACTGCAGAAATTTCTAGAAATATAGATCATAAATAACATAATTGAGTATTTTAAGAAATTTACAGATTCTTCTAGAATCGCTTGCGTACCAATGGATATTTTTTTACTTGTGTGTATGTGTATAGAGTAGTAGAAAATATTCAAATTAAACTTTATCAGTATTAATGTTTTTATTATTTGAATAGATCAACAAAATTTGATCGGTTGTGTTATCAAAGCTAGATTATATTTAATTTGTTTTAAGCTGTCTTTATTGACAACATTTAGATCAATCGTCTATTTATAACATTTTTAATAGTAACTGGGATGTTTGTGAACGCTAAGATTAATTGTGTGGAAATAGAGATTATTATGTTTTCTAGCCCACATATATTTAACATTTGCAAAAATAAGACTACATTCCATCAAACACTAACATATTTTTACATTAATGTATTTTTTAGGCTACATGATAATGTATTTTTTTTTTTTTTTTTTTTTTGTTTTAAGTATTTTTAGTCTAATTAAGACAGTAATTATGTTAAAATTACTCCACATAAAATTAACTGTAAAATAAAGTAAACGTCCGTAATTTCCTTACATATACAGTACAATTTAATCATAATAAGATGTGTGACAAAAGATAATTGAAATATTTTTGAGAGTAAAAGCTTAATTCTTAGCGATTTTCTAGAATATTCCAAGAAAAATCTGGAAAGGACTCCTTTTATCTATTTCTTCTTCGATTTTAGTCTGGAATCCTTCAGCATATTTTAGTACACATAGCAAAGAGTTGTATCAGAGAAGAATCCGTTCCTTGAATCTCGAGATTACACTCGGGAAAGTTTATAAATAATTATAAAGTAAAAAGAACAAAACATTACAATGTTTAAAATTTAAAAATAAAGACTACTTTCAGTTATATAAAAATTAATTTAAACGTCAGGAAAATATTTTTGAAAGTATATTTTTGGAGCGTAAATTTATATGGAAGTGAAACTTGGACGATCGGAGTACCTGAGAAGAAAAGATTAGAAGCTTTTGAAATGGAGTGCTATAGGAGAATGTTAAAAATCAGGTGGCTGAATAAAGTGACGAAGAGGTGCTGCGGAAAATTGATGAAGAAAAAAGCATCTGAAAAAAATAGCTAAAAAAAGAGATCTTAAGGCATCCTGGAATAGTCGCTTTGATATTGGAGGAACAGTTAGATGGGAAAAATTGTACAGGTACGCAATGTTTGGAATATTTAAAACAAATTGTTAGTGATATAGGATGTAAGGGGTATACCGAAATGAAACGACTGGCACTAGATAGGGAATCTTGGAGACCTGCATCAAACCAGTCAAATGACTGAAGACAAAAAGAAACTGTATTTATTTACATTTAAATTGATTTAAAATCTAGAATAAATAACAAAGAGGGAAGGATTATACTACATAGAAAAACCGTAAACATTAATGTGTGTAGATTTAATAAATTTTAATACTAGCATTTTATGAACTAATTCAATTATGCTGTAAAATTCTTCACATAATTCTTGTTTAAAAGTGTGTTTTGTACTCATTTTTTCTCGTTTCCTTTAAAAGATATATTCTTTAGAGATTGTTTCAAAATTATTTTGGGGTACGATTAGAATATATGTTTGAGGAACCCCAAACCCAGGGGCATTTTTTTTCTATTAATATAAGAGTGCAAGTCTCTTGATTAAGCTATATGTTCTAAGTTCAGCTAATGAAACTAGGTACATACTAAATATAGCAACCTTTGAAAACGTTAAAATATTACTTAATAGACTGAAGCCTATAATAATTTTGTTCATTGAATACCACTCAAATATAGTTTTTATACAGATTGATTTCATTTTTTACAAGATAAAAAAGTAGAAATTAAAATTAACAAAAAAAATGCAATTTTATTATTACAAAACAATAATAACCTCCAGTTATATATATAAATCTATACTTATACAAAGTGATTCACGATGATTGTAACAAACGTACAGGGCATGTTATACTGATGAAAAAAAGAAAGCGTTCTTGTAAGCAAGCACAGGTTCAGAAACACAATTAGCGAATGTCGGCTGGCGAAAGATTTCGCCCTAATTTCTGCACTTTCGATAAAATTAAGGCAGACTATAATTC
The DNA here is from genome assembly GCF_047948215.1 of Lycorma delicatula. Taxonomy (NCBI): domain Eukaryota; kingdom Metazoa; phylum Arthropoda; class Insecta; order Hemiptera; family Fulgoridae; genus Lycorma; species Lycorma delicatula. Next base: position 337,274,036 of record NC_134455.1, read on the forward strand.
TTGGAACTTAAATTAAGGGGTAAATTTAGTGGTTTTACATGAAATCTGATCTGAAAAACTGAAAAAATAGGTCTCAGAACTTAATTTTTAATGGTTTTTAAATATGGGGTAAAAATATTGGGGTCAAAAAATACTCTGTTTTTTTTGACATACATATAATATAGATTTGTTAAATGGTTAATAAACACATAAAACCTTTAAAAAAGGTTGAAAAAAGTTTATTCTTGAGTAAAGTGATATAATGGTATGATTTTTTTGTTAATTTTAACTTGTATTTTTCGTATTTTTAAAACGTAATACTGTTGAATTTTTATTCTTTTTAATTAAACCTATATTTTGTGTAATGGAATTAAAAGTAATTAAAAAGTAACGTTACGATTTAATAACAGAAACATTTACTTACTTTGATTGAAAGAATGAAACTGAATTTGAAATCCAATTCTTCTTTTTTTCATTCGTTTAGTGAATCATGTAAAAATGTATTATCTACTTTTCATTCTATTACTAATTAACTCGAACATATGTATTAATTTTTTACTTTCAGGTTTTAAAATAATATGAATTCTTACATGCTTCATTTTACCTGTGTTGATATAACATTTTACATAACAGTTACTGTGTTCCTCATTCTTTAATAAGATTAAAAATCGGGATGAAATGTATTCACGTTATGAAAAAAAGGTTCTCTTGCTTCTAGATCAAATATAGAGAATTAAATTTAAAAATGATCTAGGATTCAACGTAATAGAATGAAAACTGACAGATTTATACCAGTAATAATTTTTTTTTAAATTCATAATAGTCTACTGAAGAAAACTAATACTTGGAAACTTACAAGTGTAGATTTAACAAGTCTGTCCACAGTTCTCGGATCTGCTAGGCTAAAAGATAAATACGATTTATAAAATTCCTCGGCAGAAGTTTTTAACAAGATGTAGATTTTACGGACAAGTTTTTCTCTATAACAACTATAAAGAAAGACCAAAAAAAGATAATTTTTCAATGAAAACCGGTTAGATTTAATATAAGAAAATCTTAATTTATATAATTAAAATTCACATTCGTTCTTAATTAGTCTACTTATAAAGTCAAATAAAACTTTATGAACTCACGTACTGAATATTAAAATAATTGATCAGTAATAAATTTATTTTTATTATTTAAGCACTGTGCTTTTATGCAGCATCTGTTTATTTCAAATCCTTAAGTTCGTGTAACGGGAAGGTAAACTCTGGATTGGAGGAATCAGTTATTTCACCACAATTGACGTTCGATATTTTACCTCAGCCATTATTTCTTGTTAAACTCTAATCAATCACACAATTATTCTATTCTTACACAAATAAGAGATGACGCTGCTTTTTTTTTTTATTTAGCATAAAAACATATCGTTATTTTCTATTGTTTTCTAATGACCGATTAACAGATACGACATCACTCTAAGCAAAAATTTATGCCTCAACCCAAGCAATTAATCCAAAAAATTTCAGTTGCTGCATTATTTATTTTTAGTTCTCGTTTTCTCTTTATTATTTAGTCGTATTTAGTTACATTCTATATCCCGGTTCAAACTGCTAAATCGAACCGAAGTTAATGTTTAAATTGCGTTTCAGAAATATAAGTTCTCTGAAACAATTAAAGGCAACTACCTGGTAATGATTCTTACTCTTCGTAAACAAGCCCCGGTACTTATACGAATAATGTAAACGTCGATTTTCCTATGTTTATCTAAATTCTAACTCTCAAGACACACGTATAACATTCTCTATCATGAAATGCATTCCTCTAGCGATACCGCTTCATCTATACACTAGTATTTATTTATTATACCTTCTTCTCCTACTATCCATCTTCGTTTTCTTTTTAAATAGGTTCTCAGCTAAATTTTCATCAAACAATTAATAGAGAAAATAATGGAACCTATTTTATTGAATTTATAATTAAAGTTGTACATTTTTAGTAAAATTATACATTTGATTTATTTTTGGTTATCAAAACCAGATAATCATTTTTATTATAAAAAGATTATAAAGATTTTCATGTGAAAATCTTTTCAGATGATTTACAGCTCATATCAGTATACCATGTTTTCCATTTTTAACTTTATTTGAGTTGTGCATTTCGCTCAGGTGATAATTTTTATGTCAAAATTAGCCGTAGCCCAATGGGCTAGACTAGCGCATTTTATCGTCGTCGCAAAACATTTGTTTAACAGCTGATTTTTGAGTCGAAGGTTCTAAGGTTCAATTCCTAGTAAAATTTAGTTGCTTTTATAAGGATTTAAATACTAGGCAATAGATACAGGTGTACGTTGGTGGCTGGGGTTCAATTAACTACGCAACTCAGGTATCTTCGGCCTGAGTCTGTACGGGACTACACTTCATTTATATGACATACATATCATCCTCATCTCATTGGGCCATGGGGGAGGGTTGCTTATTGTTCACTAGTTGAACAGATTGCAACGTATACATTAGGGAAATTAAAAAAAAATTAGCCACGAAACTTTAATATTATTTTCAACGATCAATTTTTATTTTGTTTTTAATTTTTTTATTGTTTATTTTTTATTCAAAATATTAAAAGTTTTTATTTGATTTAAGTTATTGAAAATAAAACTTTTATTTGTTATTATTATTTTTTTTTAAACTATTTCACCTGCGGTGAGAAAAATCATATTTTTTGTAACTTTTTACAGAACAAAAGTATTTTATTATTGAGAAATTAATGATCTATTAGCAAGTGACTTCAACATTAATATTTCTTATATTTCTAGGACGTTCAGTTTTCACAGTTCTTCTTAAATCGAACTCTTTTATTTCATCATTTCCATCTGTACCTCTTATTGTCATGTCTTCGATTTCTTCATTAATTTTCTATCTGTACCTTCCGGTCTGACACTTGATCGATCCCTAATTAATAATAGTGTAATATCGCCTTTTCCTCTTTCACTTCCACACATCATTGGTATCCCAACCGTTTCTAAAAGCCACAGACGAAGCCACGTTTTTAGCGATAGAAAGAAATTGTAAAGGCAGGAATACTGAAAGATATAGAATACGCCGTGATCATGTCTTCGTCTTAATGAATATGAAAGACCTAGCGTTGTAAAAATGTATTAAGACCCCTAGAACAGCTGTTTTTTTTTAATCGAATGCAGTCTGCACAATAGTATAAAGCGATTGTTTAGAATGTCAATAAAAAATAGATTCTGTAATGTTATAAAAATTTCACGTCAATTTTGGATCAGTATGTGAATTGCGAACAGCTATACAGATTGCTCATAATATCCTTAAAACAATTTATTTTTAATAAAACTTTTACTGGAAATATAAAATGACTTACAAGAATTCATTATCGCTTTACTAATAAAGGAACCTTTAATCGTAAACTCAGATAAATTTTTAATATCATGTAAACTTATATCCGTGTATCAATGTACGAGTAAACTTATAGAATAAAGTAATAAAAACGTTTCTACTGAGATAAATTCCTTTTTTTTTTGTAATATTACAATAAAATCTAGTGAGTGTTTCAGAATTTTTAAAGTACTGCCAAGAAAGCTTTAATTTTCTGATATCGACCAAAAGATCTGGAAATTAAAACTGTAAGCTGAATAAATTAACTAATATTCTTAAACGGAAGATAAAGATTGTGTTATTCATAAGGTGGTATCTACCAGCTTACTCACTTTTGACTTACGATTTCATAAATTTTGTTACTTGGCAAATAGTTTTATTTTTTGTAGAACACATAAAAATTATTGTTTAAAATATCTGTTCCGATTCGAAAAAATATTTTAACGATTGATAAATGCCTTTTTTTATTATTTAATTTTTTCTTCATAATTTTTTATGCCAAAATAATATTATGCTAAAAATAACGGGACGGTTAATATTATGATGATAAGTCTGTAATAGTAAATTATGAAAAAAAAAAATGTATTTATAATAAATTAAAGAAGAATAAAGAAATAGCGACAACATCCCAACCCCGTAGGGGAAGACACCCCCGCCGTTCCTAGCACTGATAACAGCGACTAACAAGTGCGAGCTGATAATTTGCTTAAATAATGAATTAGGTTTCTTTATATTATATCATTTTCAGAGTTTTATCAATAATTTATGATAGCTGATAATAGCATCGATTTTCCGATGCGGAACTGTTTTGATATTTTGTAAATTTATTCACTAGTACAATACTGACACTTTTCCTCTTTAGAAACCTGTGCGAAGTAAGATATAAAATACGAAATATTAATTTAAAAATTATAAAAATAAAAACAAAGATTATTATACTTTTTAAAAGTTATTACTTAACTTACAATACGAAGTCGATATAATTGAATTTAACAAGAAAAATTTAATCGTTATATTTACATTATAATTAAATAAATATATTTTTATTATTATTTGCTGTAAAAATTTGTTGTCTATATCAGGAAGCACGAATGATACGACTGTATGTTTCACTCCACAATATTGTGAATAATCTCGCACGGAGAAAGGTATTTGGGGATTTGAATTCCCTAGTGAACCATAAAAATGAAGGAAAAGTAGGTTACACATCTATAAATTACTCCGGATAAAGTATGAATAAGAGGATTTTATATTTATATGTTTATAAAAATATCATAAATAGTATATTGTCGTATTCATTTCTTTTTTTAAAATAAATTATTCAATATCGAGAATAGTTTCAATTTATTTTAATATTATTTACAGGGATGAGGATTTTACATAAATTTTGTTAATATATTTTAGCTGATTTAATATTAATAAGTATTAATTATTATAATTAGGAAATATAGAAAATGGAAAAAATCACTTACAAATAAAAACTTTTTGTTTTTATTATTATATTATATTCTGGAACAAAATAATGATTTTTTCTAACCCAACAACATCGTTTACATACGTAATTATTGTAATAAAATAATACAGGTTAGTATTTTATTAATGAAACAAAATAGTACATTTGTATGTAGTCGGTATGCTTTGCTTTTGCTCGAAATTTTGCAACATTCTATTAATTACATCTGTAATCTTTCTTCAATTCCAGATACACAATGGTGCTGTAGTTCGTTTCTCAGTCGATTATTTATAATAGAAATAAAACAATATATGCAGATATCATTTCCATATATGTATTTTAATGCCATAAGCAAAATACATCAGATTGTAGACATATATATTTAAGTTTTACTCTCTGTTCTTCTAACTTCATTAAGAACATGAAATTAACTGTCTCTCTATATGATGATCGTCAAAGCACCACATACATAATATAATATCCCTGATCCCTTAGTTTCATTTAAGTAATTATTTTTTCACGTTTTCACCCTCGCATCGTAATACTTTCTCATATATTCCCTTCCAGGCTCTTCGTCCGGATCATATTTTATTATATCTGTCCGTACCTTTCTGTAACTTCCGTTATCGATTTGATGATGTTCTATAGTTTTACTGCTTTCTACCACGACATTATCTTTCTTATCGTAAAATCTCCTCACGTGATGTACAGTTTGTTTCGGTGTATCGTCTTTTCCATCTTTCATCTTGTTATAGACGTGCATTTCATCTTGTAACGGATAATATCGACCTTCGTTCTCGTATTTTGGATCGTGTAAATCGTACATATCCTGTTTATACGGTGGAGTATGAGTAGTCTGAGGCCCGAGATCTAGGATAGAATAACCGGGTGGAAGATCGTGTGGGCGTTCGGTACTGTGACCAGCATCTTGATGTCCCGTTCCGTGCCAGCAGGTGTCTTCTTCAGGCGGTACGGTAAACATAGACACTCCTTTAGGAGGACCCCATGCTTTTTTATTGTCGTACATACGCTTAAGCGCTTGGAACGCGTTTGGGAATAAAGACTTCCAGTTCTTATAAAAATGATCCTTTTCGAAAAAGTTCTCGATCAGTCTATAAACATTGACCGATAATAAAGGACGAACGGTCGTTTTCGGTTCTCTTTGAAATATTATGCTGAATTCATTATCGATTTCCTCTTTCGAATATTTCATAAGCTGCATCGCTCTAAACGCTTCAAAAAGACTAAGACGGTGAAACGTATTATCATTACTAACATTCTCGGCAAACCTTTCACCGATCCACTGTTTTAAAACGTAGTACGCATCGAAGACGTTAACCTTTTCCTGAGACAACACTTCTTGTATCATGCCCGGACGGATATTATATTCTTCCATTAACTTTTTAGCATCTTCCGCAGTTTTATGTTTCATGGCTTCTAAAATATAGTAAACGGCATTCGGTTCCATTCCATTTCTTCTAAACGCTTGAATGAGATCTAACGGTATCCATGACGTTTTTCTGTCTTCTGAGACGTAGGCTTCAGAATTAGAAATGATTACTGAAGCTAACAAAATAGACCAGCTCGTGACGTGTAGTGTCTGCACATATAGCCAAATAATTCAAATAAAAATCATTACAAAAAATGTTTAAAAAAATAAAAATACATTACAGAAAATTCAAAATAAATTAATACATGTTTCTATTCTCTTTAATTCAAAAATTATAAAGCATTAAATTATATAAAAATTCATTCTATCAATCGGTTTTTTCAGCATCGCTATGTAAGAACTTATTCTTTTCTTTAAAATAAGGGTTATTTGATGATAAGGACGGTATATTGAGATATTGATTACTAAGGTTAGGGGTGCTACTTATATAGTACTTGCACTGGATCAAAGGGGAAAGTAATTAGTAAAAACAACCGTAAATCTAAACAAGCAGATAAAATTGTAAACTCAAAAATATTGTAAATACCCATATATTTATGAGTTCAGTTCTTGCGGTCTGATTCATTTGAGTATTTTTCTTAAGAAAATGGACAGTATAAAAATGTTAGTATTGTTTGAAGAAAATAATTTTAGGTATGTTTTTTTTTTTTTAATTGTGTGTGGTTGCTCATAAACCTAGGTTATTTTTCCAAGTACTTATATAATTTTTCTTCTCAAATATTTTCTTAGACTTTTCGAAAATAAATTAAATTAAATATCTTTAATCATCAACAATTTTTAGATCTTTAAATAAATTAAATACGCTCTTATTTGTCCCATACTTTAAAAGATTATAAAAATATTTATTATTTTATTTTAATAGTGCAGCCAAAAGATTTTTAATGAAAAATTCCATTATTATATATGTAGAGATTCTATTCATACGATGTCATAAATAACTAATAATATTCCGTTTTGGATCTTAATTTACACTCGACAAGATTTATTTTAATAGCATTTCTTTCATTGTTTTAAGGAAGATCCACGTTTTTCTTCTTTACGTTTCATGTAACAGGATTTTCCATGTAAGCAACTTTTTTTTGAGACAGAAAAATAACTTAAAAATCAACATTAAGATAACGTAAAATAAAATAAACCTTTTAAAAATTATAACACTAATTTTTACACTAGAAACTAAATAATAAAACTTCTTCGATTAATTATTCTTTAAATTTTTATTTTTTGTTGTCGCCATTGTTTACATTGGTAAACTGATGATTGTTTTTAGTTTTTAATTTTCTAAAAGCCTTTGCATAGCGAAGAACTAAAAAATTTCTATCTTATAGTGTAATTTTTTCCAAAATATTTTATTTTTTTTTTTTAACATATGACAGGAAATTAAGCCAATTACTCTGTCACCCGATAACCAATTCAAAAATTTATTATATATCTCAGAGAGCTGCTCACGATTCAAGTCCATAATTTATATAAAATTCAATTTCGAATTGGATTTCCTACTAGGTACCAAACTTCACAAAATTTTTATTACAGTATGAACGACGGCTTCTAGAAAATAGCTGAGGAAAAACTATTTTGCCAACATCAAAGATCAAAGTAAAAATACATAGGCTTAATAAAATGAATTTTGTATAATCAATAAATAATGTAGTAATGCGTAATGAATTGCAGTAAATATCATTGATAAACTTTCTGATAAGGAATTTCACTATTCTTAATCCACGAAGCTTAAAAGACCTTTTTACCACATTTAATCTCCAAAGAAATTTTATTAGTCGATATCAATTTGATGGGCTTTGATTCTTCCGTTAATATTTGTCTTGTGTCTTGTATGACACCATAACTAACAAAAAAAGTGTTGGGTGTATTAAATAACAATAAACCAAATATAGTTTTACCCACAACACTTTACCCAACAAATGTCTACTACAAAAAAGACTCATCTTTTTTTCTTTTTTCTGTTTAGCCTCCGAGAATTACTGTTAAGATATTACTTCAGAGGATGAATGAGGATGATATGTATGAGTGGGAAATGAAGTAAAAGTGTAAAAAGACTCATCTTAGACAGACACAATCACACACAAGTTTGTAAAATTGCTTGTAACGATTATTACCCCATTTTTGTAGCTCATCTAAAATCGTTCACAAAATATTGAATTTCACTTACACATTTTAACATAGAATAAAACTAAGCAACTTATTTCGTGGTTTAAAAATCTAGATTCAAACAGAAATTGAACGATCTTACTCAAAGTTAAAAAAAGGGGAAAATTTATAAAAAAGCTTGAAATATAAAATTAAACTCATAATACAGTATTAAGAAATGATCATGTCTTCCTCTGTGAGACGTTGACAGTTCCGAGAGTAAGAAACGTTGACAGTCAGGTAAGAGAAATTATATTAATATTATACATCAGACCCTTACTACTGTCTTTTGGTAATAATTTCGTAACAACGGAATCATTCAATTAACAACATAAACTGCCCTGAAAATCGTGAATGTAAAACGCTGCAGTTATAATTACTTCCGCACATAAGGATGCAGTTGCCTATCGATACAACAGTTTTAACAAATTTACGTTAATGAAGATTATCTTCTCATTGTTTTTTGCCGATTTTTTGAAGAAAAGTACGGCATTACTTTCGGTCGGACGTTGGGACTGAGTGGTGAAAATGAGTTTTCTTTACGTTTTCAGGTATGAGGAGTACGAAAATAACCATTTACTTTATATGTATATATGCCTATGTATAATATTTTCTGGCTTCAAAACATCCAAAACTACTAGATAAATTTCATTGCAATTTAGATATGCTGTAGTAGTATATCTGAAGTTGTGCATGTGAAACTTTGATGAAGATTGATTGAGTCGTTATTGAGTTACGCTCAATTTAAGTTCGACAACAGACAACATACCCTCAATTTCAGATTATATTACCTTCGTGTATATGTGTATTTTACATACGCGCTTATGCATTAAGACACAGTGGGTGAGTGAGTTGAAACTTGATGCTTCCGTGTAGGGTGTACTCGTTAATCGAACGTATGTAATGCATTGTATTTTGGAATTCATTGCGTTTCTGATTATTAAATAGTGAGGCACCCTCTATGAACCATGAAACCTTGCTGATGGTGAGCAGGCTTGACTGCTCAGTAATACAGAGTGACTGGACCGAAGATGCAACAATATCAGAGAGGTATCTGTTGAGAATCAAACTAAGGGTGTTTCCTGAAAGAGAGCAGCAACTCTTTCAGTAGTTGTTAAAGGCATAGGTCAGGACGACTTAAACGGCCATAGTAACATTACTCAATCTTCTGAATGCTGCGCAGCTGAAAGCAATGGAAAACTACAGCTGCCTTTTTTCCAAGAAAATGTAACTCTCTGCATTTTCAAATAATAAAGATGGAGGCGCCTTCCTTGGTAAAATATTCCGGAGGTAAACTAGTCCCCAGTTCGGATCTCCGGGTGAGGACTACTAATGAAGGGGTCACTAGAAAATTAAAAAATAACATTCTATGAATTGGAGCGTAAAATGTTAGAAGTCTAAAAAAGGTTGGTAGGTAAGAAAATTTAAATAGGGAAATGGGTAGGTTAAATTTAGACGTAGTAGGAATTAACGAGGTTCGGTGGGAAGAGGAAAACGAGTTTTGGTCAGGTGATTTTAAATAATTAACTCAGCGTTAAATAAAGAGCAGGCAGGGTAGGAGTAGTTTGAAATGATATATGCACTAATTTATGTGATTTTCTAAGAGAAAATAATTATTTTCGTTATTCATGAACCTTCTGGATTTAAAAAGGTTATGCTGTAACCTTGTCCAAACAAAAAAATTCAAATTAGTCTAAAACAAACACTATAAGAACTAAAGTTCTTTTAGCAAAAGGAAAATTTTCTTCTTTGGTTAAAATTTTAGCTACGACCATACCAAGCTAAAATGTATTTCAAGAGTTTTTAGATAGCAGTATTCATATTAGAACAATAGGATGATAAACTCTTGAAGTTTAAGATATTTCCACTAGCAGTGGATCAAACACTACCAAGATTTTTTCTTTACATAATTTTTCCGTTATGTAATGTAAACCGTCAGCTGGATAATCAATAAAAGTGATAATTTTTCACAAGAAATTCATCTAAGATTAATAATAATTGTTCACATCCTCTACAATCCATAATAAAGACGAACTAGTTGTCAACGGTCTCTTTGGCATTTTTATTTACAATCTGAGGATAAGTTTAAGGACTATGTAGGATCTTGCTAATTCTAAACTAAATTCACTTTCTTGTAATAAAATGGTTCTTTGAATTGAAAGAATAACTGTATTTGTTTACATTTTCTGTTTAGACATTATTCTTTGCATCTTGATTTCAGAACTACTTTTCCTACTTCCAAATAAATATTACGACAAATTCGGAAATGCACGCAAAAGTGTTTGGGTGCATTCTTATAATTCACTTTGATTTATTAATTTCAAAAGGCAAAGACCGTTCCGGTTGCTGATGAATGAATTTGAGAACTAGTTTGTATCCTGCTCAAAGTTTATTTCATTAACAAGATTCTTTGATAGAATATTAATAAATTATTATTATTATTACTATTACTATTATCGTTACTCATGTTTTTTTGACAAAAACGAGCATAAAAAAAGTTTGCAACAAAACGATTAAAAAAGCACAAAAAATGTGTAAAAAAAGAAAAAACTTTTCATATCAGGTGAAACATATACCCAATTAATTTTTATGGAATATCTTCTTAAAAGATATATAAAAAATGACAATCTATTGATTAGAAAACATTTACTGAAGATATTAATTCAAAATGATAACTGGCTTTTTAAATTTAATTTATTGTTTACCTTTACCGCCGTATCATTTTTCTATAATAGCTTGTGGCAGTAATTAGTACAAAGGAAAAGTCACTCTGCATAAGAACATAATCGATTGGCAGACGAGTTATATGAAATATCTGTAGCCTTTTATAACAAACTGGTACGCTATTTACCACTACCTTAATTTACAACTTTCTTAATTCTCAATATCTTGTCTCTGAGTGGAGGACAACCAATAACGATTTTATAACCGTCGTGTACAAATATTTTCTAATAAAAAATACATGTGCGATTTAATCGGTAGGAGGTAAATGCAGATGTAATAATAAAAACATATTCTTGTTAAATTATGTAAGGAAACAACATTCGTTTTTATATACATATTATATGCCTGTTACTAATTCATTCTATCATTATCAGTATCCATCCCAAATCCATCATCCCAGAACAATGATTTCTTTTTAAGGTAAGATTTGGGCATCCGTTAAGAAGTTTTTTTTAATTTACATCCTGAAAGGAAGAGCTCTTCATTTTAATAAGTCGTTTTGCGACTGCAAAGGTACAACGTTCTATATAATCTGAATATCGACAAGTAAAGGAACTCTTTACTTTTAAACTCCATAACTAGACATATACAAGTTTATTTCTGAAAATGTTCATTTAATATGCACTACAATCCGTGTCTTGAAGCATAGGGTTTTAGTACGCAATAAATATCTAGGTAGAAGAACATAAAGTCAATAGGCGGTGCATAAAATACAAAAAATGTATATTTGTATAAAATGTATATTTAAAATAGATAACTTATTTTTGTTCAATTACGAAATAACATTTTAGAAACAATAAATTACAAATTAAATTTTTTATAAAAAGTAATCAAAAGGAAAAATCTATGAGTAAACTAAAAGAAACATTTAGTTAATTAAAAAAAATGATAAAAATGATAATAGTATAAGTAGGGGAACATGTAAAAATAATTGATTAAGAACTGTTAACAAAAGCGAGAAATATTATAGCTGTCAAATAAAGAAACTATGAGTTTTACCGATCAACAGGTGACCTTAATCGATAGGCTGGTTGATCAAGCGTTCAAACTCGATCTCATTTACATGTTTAGTGATTATTCTATGAGGTTTTAAGTGATTTTTAAGCACTTAATATCAAGAATCTGTGTTTACAGAACACTAAGAACATTTTAGGGAAAAAAAGTTATTTTAACTTTTTACGCACTAGGTGCGAAACATTAACCGATTTAATTTCTTTAAGTAAGTTTCAAAAACGAATTCATTATCCACTGATATTTTTAATTTGAATAATTAAAATTGTTTCATGTTCCGCGTAAACCTTATCTCAGTGATACAAAAGATAATTTTATGACGGAAAAGGTCAAGCGCTCAGTGATTTACTTTAGGAAAGGATTATATTTAGTTTACGGAAATTATTTTATCAGGCTATCGGGGCTATATATTTCAAATGAGCAATTACAATTTATTTATTTCAAAAAGTTAAATTTTTCCAAAATTATATTTGATACATTTATCAATGAATAATAATAAAATATATAGATTGTCGAGTATATAAATTAATTAATCTACTTTGCTAAAATAATTTGAATTCGGCGCCATGTTAGTGTTATTACTTTCTGAACATTGCCGAATAACAACTTTTTATCATAGTATTCTCTGCAAATCAAACGAAAATATGAATCTAAAATAAACTAAAGAAGTCAGAATTATAAAGTATATAAAATAATCCATCCCAGCTGTTATCATTCTTCCTCGTAGTTATTCACAGAACATTATTGATCATACATATTGACTTTCAAAAACTTTATCTTTCTGTTCATGAATTTGTGTTAGATATCTAGTTTTGCGTGCATGAAGATTAAACATTATTAATACTTTGGTAGTAAAACAATCCGAGCAATAACAAAATAAAAAGTTAATATTTTACAATTTAAAAACTTTTTTACTCTTGTTAGATATTTTTAGTAACTAACATGAAAAGGAAATTAGATCAATTGAAAATTAGATGAGACTTTTACTATCACGTATTTATTGATTTTTATTAGGTGATAAATTTTACAAACGGTAAAAACTGCTGCTTTTCTGGAAAAATAATAACGTTTACCACTTCAAATTCTAGTTGAGAATGAATTCTTACGTATGAATTCATTTTTATATATTCGTTGAAAAATGTTTTCTGAAAATAAGTTCATGACTATAAAACTTATTACGTTCCTCCTTTTAGAGCAATTTTCGAATAATACACTATAATGAAAGAATATTTCTGAATTGGAGCTATTATATGTAACTTTCTAATGAAACAAAATACTGACCAAATTAAACCCTTTACTACTTTATAATATTTAACGTATTTTATTAAAAATTCATTAAAACAGCAAAAACGTGTATTAAAAAACTTTCAGAACTGTCAAAATTAATTTCGATACGATGATTGAGATGATATTACTTTACTTACTTTTACCGAAACGATCTAATATTTGATAAGAATAAAGATAAAAATTTGATAGAATAAAGATAATAGAATAATAATAATAATAAGATAATAGAATAAAGATAAAAATTTGTAACTAGAGCTGCATATTTTATAAAAATGTTTCGTTGAAGTTACAGAGGTAGGAAATTATATTAAAGGTTAAATAGAAAATATAGAGATCGGAATATATACTAAAAGTCTTGTTTTTTGCTAATATATATGACATATTTTTTCCATTTAAAAGAGCTTTTAATAAAATATTGTGAAACAATGCGGGTTTTTATTCGGTAAATTTTTTTCTATTAACAGTTAACAGCTAGCACGATACATATTTATGTATCGTGTTAGAATCGAAGAAAATTTGTTTTTGTTAATAGACTGGAGATGTTTATCGGGAATCACCGAAGTCATCCTTCGTCTTATAAAAGAAGACAGGTCGTGTTTACATTTGTATGATAAATATTCATTAACCGTAATTTAATCGAAATCCATTGTAAACTTTATTTAAACAGTTTCGTATAACTTCTGCTTATCTGTTATTGTAATCTCCTGGCACATATACACATGAAAAGCACAGTCGGCTTGAGTTTTAAATTTATCCAAACTAAAATCATTATCTTACTTTGAAATTTTTTTATAAGTACAATTATACTTACACAGCATAATGTAATTAACATTTTGAAATATTAACATTACAATATAACACATTCATGTTATATTGTAATGTTATGTATTGAGATTAAGATTCTCAATAAAAAATTATGTTATATAAAGAAATATATATATATATATTTTTTTTTTATAAAGAATGTAATTGTTGGGTGGGACGATGCAAACATGCAAGCAAATGGATGAGTTCTGAGAATATGGAGTTTTGCCCGACTTGGAATTCTTAATAATTTGCTCAGTAGCGCAGCACGGCTGACGGTACATGTACGTGTAATCAGGCGCGAGGTAGCAACCTAAGAGGCTGATTTCCTGCTTGAGGCAACCGACCGTTGGTAGCGTATGTAGCAAAATGAGATTGAGACTCTCTCGAGCTATTTCAGTAACACAACCGTTATCTTTCGTGACGGCGGTTTGGAAGTAGGAAAGACCCTGTCAAAAGGTTTTCCACAGGGCAGTGTTTTAGGTCCTATCGTCTGGGTAGTTGAAATCGACCCTCTAATGCGGTTGCGGATGCTCAGTGTCTGCCGCATCATGCCTTATGCCGACGATGAGTTGCTACTGGTTGCGTGCTGAGATAGAACACAGAGCGACTCAGTTATGTAAGACACTAATGTCCTTTATGTTTGTCCCCGGGACGAGGCTGAACGTACCAGAGTTGTTAGGGAGATCGAGAGAGTAAATTCCTTTCTTGATCTGCGGGTCAACTGGAAGACTCGCAGAGAATGGACTATAATGGCTGACTTCCTCCGATTCCTCGCACTGAGCAGAACGGCTGTGGAGGTATAAGTAGAATATTACCCCGGGGGGCTACGGACCGCCTGGACAGCTGATTGGCCAGAGATGGGCGTGTTGGCATCGAGTCATGCTTGTTAGAACAAGTAAGGTGTAATTATTGTGTTTGCTGTCGGCGGAACGACAATTGCACCGCCGAGGATATGGTTATCCATGCAACCGTGAGGTGTAGTGCCATTTCGACGATGATAGTTTATGTGATAAAATAAATACCACGTGATACTCTGCGATGAAGCTGAGTGCGAGAAGGAGGAGGTCTGTCCTCTACTCACTGGTAGACCAGACCAGAGTCTAAATATTAATCAAAGTAGGGTTTGAACTACAAAGTTGAGTTCACTAAGGGAACTAGGAATAAATTTCGTCGTTATATACGTCGTTTATACTACAAGAAAACATTTCTTGTAGTATATTTCATCGAATATGCCTCGAATAATTATGAAACATTTACTCACAAAATAGTTCAATTAAATGTTTAGAACTAGTCGCGGGGTTTGGGCTTCAGCGAACTGGGTTAGCGAGTTCATAGGACAACGAATTAGAACAATCAAGATGTCCGAGAGAAGCCTACAGCGAAGGCGAAGGCTTAGTCATTAATTCACTGATGTAAATGTCTACCGAGGCATTTACATCGGTGGTATCCCAACAAGGCCTAGCTTATTTCTGTGACTGTAAAATATTAGAGGGTCAAACTACGACTTCCGTTAAAGCCTATCAGGGCTAGGAACGGGGGAGGGTGATGTGGCTATCGGAATCGTCACAAGGCGGGTGTCTTCCCCTACAAGGGTTGGGATGGTAGCGTATGTAGGGTATGGTAGTCCATGCAGCCGTGAGGTGTAGGACTGTCTTGCGGAGAGCGGTCTCTGAATGTGATAAAGTAAATGTCACGCGGGACTCTGTGATGGAACCGAGTAGGAGAAGGAGGTCTGTCCTCGACTACCCGGTGGACCAGACCAGAGTCCGTAGTAGTTGAAATAAATTATGAGGTACAAATATGATCACTTGCGATCAACTAAGGGAAATAGGTTCAAACTGCCGTTGCGAACAACATAATTTGTGATATGAATTAACTGCTAATTAAACTCAAACAAATTTCGAAGTATGAGATATTTACTGTCACTTATAGTCAGAAAATATGAACTAGGCGCAAGGTTCGTGCTTCTGCGAAGTCGGTTAGCCATTTTAGAGGACAACGATGTAGGACAGTAGAGATAAGATTACCGAAAAAAGCCTACAGCGAAGGCAAAGGCCTAGTCAAAAAATTCATTGATGTAAATGTCTACCAAGGTATTTACATCGATGGCATACCGACTGAGGCCTGGCTGGTGACTGTAAGAGTTAATCAGTTAGAGGGTCTAAAAGACGACCCGTTAAAGCCCATCAGGGTTAGGAACGGAACCCACCGGGTTGGTCTAGTGGTTAACGCGTCTTCCCAAATCAGCTGATTTGGAAGTCGAGAATTACAGCGTTCAAGTCCTAGTAAAGCCAGTTATTTTTACACGGATTTGAATACTAGATCGTGGATACCGGTGTTCTTTGGTGGTTGGGTTTCAATTAACCACACATCACAGGAATGGTCGAACTGAGAATGTTTACAAGACTACACTTCATTTACACTCATACATATCATCCTCATTCATCCTCTGAAGAATTATCTAAACGGTAGTTACCGGAGGCTAAACAGTAAAAAGAAAGATGAAGGGTTAGGAACGGGAGTGGTGGTGTGGCGACCGGAATAGTAACAAAGTAGGTGTCCTTCCCTACGGTGGTTGGGATGATAGCGCATGTACTAGTAATGGTTAAATCGTTTTATTGAATAGGTTGTAGCCTTCCGATTATGTACAATACCGCATCAGTCCAGTTTATAGATCATGCTTTTTATATTGGATCGGTTCAAATTTCATTTATCGTAGTTTTGTTCCGCAGTTAAATTTTGTAATTTCATTATGATTATACTAGGTCTTAAGACTGGTTATAATAGTAGTATTAATTACTACTTGCTGAAATAACAATAAACTATAACCAAGTTAATCTATAATGATTAACTATAACCAAGTGTATAATTTAAGCAAATTTTTATTTTAACATTATGGAAATAACTATTGAAGAATTATAAGATTTTGACCAACAGCATTTTTTAATGTCCTTGATAGTTAGAAATCATGGTAGTTAACGGAATTTTTCTGATTGACTTATTAGGATTTGTTCAACAAGTTTGATTAATCTCCATTATCATTCCTATTATTTTTTTCTGTCTGAAGGAGAGATCGGACGTTCAGTTCTGATTACTCCCTGAAAATGTTTGGTTAAGATTATTAATTAATATTTCTTCGAAATATTCAAACTCATCCAATTGATTGCGTATCGCTTCTTGTGTTCCACATATTCCCTATTGCTATACATGTAATACCCGCTGTTACTTGTACTTTCATCATTTATCTTTCCACCTCATTATTTGAAGTAATTACATTATAAATACTACAAAATAATTGCAATATTTTATGATAATTAATTTAATAATTCTCATTTTAATACGTTTAATATTCCTCCTTACTTAAAAATTTATATTCCATTCTCCAACTTTAAGAATGCCACATTTCTTATGTTTTCTGATAACTTACATTTGCGTGATTTAGAGATCCGATACTATTATTATTTACTCCCTGCACATTTTTTTCACAGATGAAGATATAATCATGAAAGAGAAGAGGGTTGAAAAATTCCTTGAAGTTTACGGAAGTACTTTTCCATTACTTTCAGCAGCTCAGTACGTATCCGTTGTTCAGGTTTCATTCAATCTGTAATAATTATAACAAACTGGATGCTTATACAACAATAAAATGCTGTTTCCCCCATTTAAGGAGTCGTTCCCTGCTTTGAGTTAACTATAGAAATCTACCTGTAATAGTAGCGAATATTCTAGTAACAGCTGTCTGCTTTTCAAAAGGCACATAAATTTCCTCATCAAAGAAAGCCCTTACGGTTAAAATAGAGAGCAGATTTTTTAAATTTTTAATTTATTCATAAATAATACTAGTTATTTATTTTATTAGGAATGTTTTTAAAATTAATGTAAGTTATTTCTTTTTTCAGGTCGGTATGGGAAAACAAATAACAAGAAAAAACATGTATGTAATAATAGCATGACTTTTTCTTTTACAATATTTCGTTTTAAAAAGTTTTTTGTAAGTAAGAGAAAAAATAAAACTGTAAATTATAAATATTCATATAAAATACTACGTTAGAAATATTCATAAAATAACGATAGACCTAGATCAAATATTCTGTTTTATATATTTTAGTAAAGACGAAACAATACTCTAATTCTTTTTATCAGTGTTTCCGTTACTGAATACATTAAGTATGGCAATTCATCCCTTTAGTAATAGTTAAAAATTCATACATTTGTACTATGATTTTCTTTTAGTTAAAAAATTGTTTTATACTTGTATACTAAAGCAATAATAATCTTTTTCATCTTTTTACTTTGTTTTTTTCTTTAAATTTCGTGTTAGAGTTGTTAAATATTATAAACATAATATGTTTATATTTTAAATGTAAATTAGGAAGTTTTAATTTTTTAATTTATTTTTTAGTAACAACTTAACAAAAAAGTAATTTTTTAAATGTTTAATTTATTATATCAAGATACACATTCTACGATAATCTGTGTACCTTCAAATACTACACACTAAAAAATGATTAGATATAATTCAGAATTTTTCCCTTCGTGGAATGATTTGGTTTTCTTACCTGCTTTTAACCTGCTAAACAAAAATACAAGTGGTAATACTATTTGTAATTTTGAGAAAATAAGAATTATGTGTAAGAATAATCGTATGAAAATCTTCAATTTCACTAACAAACAGTTTTAGGATTTCGATGATGATTGTTTGTAACGGAACCCGAGAGAAAAGCACGTATTTAAAAAATTGTATTAAATCAAAAATGTACAAACATAAATTTTACCAAAGAAATATTTTTATCAAGAAATGAATGATAATACTAATTGAACATCGTCCGATTTAGGTTTTAATAAAAACTAAATTTGAAACTATTTAATAGTTTCATTTATGTTTATAATTACATACCTAATTAAATTTGCATGCCTAATTAAATTTGATTAAAATTATCCAAGAAAATTAAGTCGCTGATATATGTAAGCAATTTTTAAAAAGGGAAAACGAATTATTTATTTTATATATATATTTCTTTTTTTTTGTAAAAATATTTTATTACATTTCAAAAAAGTTTCCAAAAGCGTGACTTTTAAAGACTTTATTCGCCATTTGAATGTACAAACGGTTCTTTGCATATTTTCGGCATAAAAATGTACATTAACACTTTAGATACTACATTCAAAGATAAAATCACCGAACTCATGAAAACAGAACTTAAATAATTGTTTTCAGCTAAGGTTTTTTTTTAGGTTGATGTAACAAAAATAATTAAATGAATGAATAACATAAAAATTGATCAGTCAAATGAAATCACCAAATAATTATTTAACGGTTACAATTTCTGAAATTTATGGTTATTAATATTATTTTTACAACTATTTTTTTTAAATATTTCTTTGTATTCCTCAAAAAAAACTATATCAAGATTATTTAATTGCTCCCTACACCACTGACTGCCAGCTTGGGTCTGTCTGTGGTGAAACGGCAGAGTAACAATAATAATAGCAATTATTATTATTATTATTATTATTATTATTTTGCTATTCTTATTATAACATTTTAATTGTTAATCCGACACTTTCATCTAATTTTTTTTTTAATCTCCTTTCGTTTTTAAGAAAGTTAAAGTTATCTATCCAGATCTAAGTTTTGTTAAACCTTTTATTGTTTCTTTTTTCATTTTAATTCCGAAGAGTTCAGAGGAAGTAAATTTACGAATAATTTTAAAGCAGTATACTATACAAAATATAATTAATGAAACTTAAGTAAAACTGAAGCCGAGTAGAAAATTAATTTTATTTTACTTTTGTCAGTATAAGTGCACCAGTGTTATCTCAAATATTTAGAAATAAATTCCTGTCTACGTTATTTCAAAAGAGAAAACACTCTGACTGAAGAATAGTTCTTAAGCTCTTGTGAAATGAAGTTGTTTCCCTCGTTATACCGTCTTTGCAAATAGAATAAAAATAAAACTACGAGAGTAAAGTGTTTCTGTTCATCGGCTATTCCCGAAGTATCTTAAAATGAAACAAGAGATTAAGTAAAAAATGGGAAAATTTTGAATCGATAAAAGACCTACTTCCCTATCCGTTGTTTACACCTTTTTTCGATATCTTTTTATCGATACCACTCAGTGTTAACTGAGTGTCATTAATTGAAAATGAATTTTATATGTTTCTTAATGATGCCCTTTTTTATATTAATTATGGTAATCGAGGTAAGCTTAGTTTTTTTTTTTTTTTGTTTCTTCGATGTTTCTATTTATTTTACTGAGCTAAAGAGTCACACGTACATTATTTTTGAATGTAATGTATATTTGACATACATTAAATATTTCTGAATTAGCAGATCATCACTTTTTTAAATATTTAATCTAGTATATCTAATCATCCTGTAACTTGTTTATACTTTACCCCGATTTCCGTTTTTTCTTCTTCTTTGGTTTCTTTTTGTTTGGATAACATACGCCTTCGTTCTCTTTGCATCGATCTGTGAATTCATCGGTAGATAAGATTAGTTTTGTGCCTAAATCCTTAATCGGATGGGTTATCTTTTACTACTCGTATTTGAACCGTCGATTCAGATCTCTCTTGTAAACCATCTGGATTAAATTATAGGTATAAGATTGCGTCGACCTGCTGTTCAACACCTTACAGTTAATATGTTATTTTACTCGGTTTTCGCTAACCTCTTTCTATTATTAATCTCAACTTTTTTTTTTCCCAGCAGTTTCCATTTTTATCCTACAATTTAAGAACATTGACAAACTGATTAAATCATAGCCGGCTGTTGTAATAAAATAATTTCTAATATTCGTGATGGAGTGGTAGTGTTTCGGCCTTTCATCCGGGGGTCCCTGGTTCTAATCCCGGCCAACATGACATTTTTCATACGCTACTGTATTCCATTTTCATATTCCCTCGTACAATCTTCAAAGCTTGTACGGTGAATTATTTCATCGAGCAAATAAAAAAATTATAAAAGTAGAATTAAAAAAACAGTTTCTGCCTATAAACGATACGATAGCAGTGTCAGGTTATTATTACCGAAGAAAAAATTGAGATTATTACGTAAGCATATTAATTTCCGGGCGTCTCTTTCCGTAATCACGTAGCCACCTGCTACTACATATCTTCAGTAATTCAATAATGGCATAAACAGATAATTCATTATAAAATACATTACAGAGGTTTATTTTCATCCGCTTCAACCGTGCTAGATAACAATTTTGACATTGCGTCTCATGTCACTCCTCATAGTCTCGGCGAATATAGATGCGAATAGAAATACGCTGTTGGCTACCATATCATATTTGTGACAAATTGTGACATCATTAAAGAAATATTTATGTTATTTGGACATTTTCTCAAAATCAGTTTTAAAAAATTGATTTCATTTAAAAAACACTCTTCAGTATTTCGCTATGTTGATATATACAGCATACCTAATATACGCTGTATATTTTTTCTTCTCTCTCTTTTTCTCAGTCTCTCTCTCTCTCTCTCTCTCTCTCTCTCTCTCTCACTCTCTCTCTTTGCTATTAATTATCAGACAAATTATTAATAATAAATGTGAGTATATTTTATTTTATTTTATTAAAAACCTGGAATAAGTTTAAGCAGCTATCAATTGAAATGATCAAAGTTAAACAAAAGGCGTTGAAAAAAAAGTAAGATTTAATTTTTATATCACCAAATTTTTAATAGGATACCAAATAAGTCATAAAATCATGAAGAACCATTTTTCACCGTAAGATGGTCAGAATTCCGATCCGACATTTAAAAATATATTATTTTAATGAGTGTTAATTGCAATTGTATGGTTTTTAATTAATTTTATCCCTTTTTTCATAGAATAGAAAATAAGCCTATTTTAGTTAATTACTTTTAATTAATTAAAATTACTTACCTATTTTAGTTCATTTTTACAGAGGCATTCGTTTATTTGGTCGTTCGGGAAATAACTTTGATTATCCATTCACACAAAACAGTTGATATTTTGAGCAGTTCTTATTTCTCTTGGTGAAAATTGTTTGTTTTATTATGTTGTCTTCTAAATCGTAAAGCTAATCCCTACGCAATTTTCTAAGTATTATTTATTAAAAAAATTGAATTTTCGATCAATTTATATTATCATAGGTAATAAATGTCTCATAACCCAATATTTAATTATACATCATGTTTCTGTCATCAGTATATTAAAAAAATAGTTTACAAGTAAATATTGGCAATACTATAATATTAAAAAAAGGGACTTAAAGACTTAAATCTATCAGAAAGTATTCTGTTTAAAGTCATTCTTCTTTACTTCCTTGTACGAAATACAGGAAGTATTGTGATCGCGAAAAATTTCGGTTATCAGATTTCAACGGAAGTATCCATTTTGATCATCCCTGAATCCATTTTGACTAGTTTCGGCATGACGTTTGTACGTACATATATGATGTATCTTGCAAAAAAACAATTAACCCTAGAGTGTTGAAATGTTGGATTTAGTACTGTTGGAACTTCTAGTTATGCACCTTCCTTTTTCATTGCAATCGACTTGACCAAAAATATCCAAAAAAGCCCAAAATCCAAAAAATTTAAATCTTGGACTTTTTCTTAACTGCAGTAATAAGACCTCATTGAGAGCTTTTCAACGATATATCATAAGCGGTACTTATTTTCATTTGTTCTAGAGTTATAGCCAAATAAAAATCTAATTAATAAAATATTTTTATCTTACAAGGAGAAGGCACATCGATTCGAATTCGACTTGATTTCATTTTTTTTTTAACTTTTTTTTTTAATTTAAATATATTGATTTATTAATAATTATTAACCTGTGATTGTAAAACAAAATTGACAATGTTTTTGTTTAATTTCCTTTTTTTTATTTTTAAATTTCATATTTAACCTTACTTGGTAACTTAATGTTTTTTTTTTGCTTTAACTATAATGTTTATTTTTATATTTTTACTTTTATTAATGCTTATGATTTTTATTTATCTTTTTGGTTATTTTTCAAAATTCATTATCATATATTTATTTAGATTTAGTAAGATTTTTATTGTGAAGGGTCCCACAATACACTGAATTCTAGCCGGGGAGTGGTCTTCTCCAGTGACTCGTGACTTGGCTGATATTGAACTATCAGAAATATCAGAAGAGCTCTCGCCACAGTCAGTTTCATCTCTGTAGAGGATCATGAGAAAGGAGAGTGGTGTTGATGTGCCAATATTCTCACTTTTCCTAACCTTTTCGACTCCAACTGTTCCTGAACAAATAAGAATTGTTTACCTATCTGTCCGTGTGCAACCGTATATACCAAACCCAAGACGCTGCTTTCAGTGCCAGGGTTTTGGTTTCAATGAAAATGGTTACACGAAGGAAAAAGTTTATGCGCGTTGCGGCTGTACGGGGGCTTGATGATAGTACATGGAATGAAATAGAAAAATGTGTTAGTTGTAAAGGTCCACACTCTGCAAGGTTCAAGATTGCCCTCTTTATAAGCAAGAAAAGGCAATATTAAAAATCTATACAGAGCACAAAGTATCCTTTCGTGTGGTTCATTGGGAATACAGAACACCCTTCAACGTGAGGAATCTTGTACATCCCGGTGGGAGTTTTGCCCAAGCTTTCTCTAACAAAATAGACAAAGAAAACGAATTCGTATCGTGCAAAGAATTAACCAAAATGCTAGAGACCTTGTCATACCAAGTAAAATCCCTCACATCTTCTATTAAAAGCACTGAGTAAAAGCAGAAAGGTTACTTCTGCTAGAAAGTCCGAAAGTGGTCTACTGAACAACCACTTCAGTCAGTACATCATCAAATAAAGTTCCCGTTGCACCAACAACGCAACAATCTATCAATATCCCTATGACGGGATCTTGATTAAAATCTTGTCACCTGGTGCGGTATCTCCGGCCTCCCAGGCTTGTAAGACCCCACTATCATCTCGAGGATACGGTGACGGGTGAAGTGTCGGTAGAAGCAAATCACTTCCTAAAGTTTATCAGTAGCAAAAAGAAAAGACAGATTGAATTTGACCAATAATATGCACGCAAAGTTTTGTATATAACAAGAAAAGAATATCTTTATGGGTACCAATATTATTCATTGGAATGTTTGCGGTCTCCATTCTCACTGTGAGGATATTGAAATCCTGCTAAAGGAAGAAAATTCTTAAAAACTTTGTCTGCAGGAAACTAGCCTCGGTTCCAGGATGATATGTCCTTTCACGATTATGTCTGCGAAAGCTTCGGCCGTCAAACTGAGGGCTGAGAACGTAAAGGTGTGGTGGCTGTTTTCCTGAAGGAAATCGTATTAGCCGCTCGTATTCCGCTAACAACAACCAACCTAGCAGACACAGTAAAGACATTGGCACCATTTAAATTGAATATCTGCAACTTATATCGTTCGCCAAATTTTTATCAGTTATGATGATCTATCCAGTCTGCTTTCACAGATTCCTGTACTCTGCCTAATAATACAATTGGGATTTCAACCCCATCACTATTCATGGTGCTCATCATCATGTTCTTCCCAAGGCACTATAGTTGATTGACTGCGGCAAAACTTAAAATGTAATACAAATGTGAGCTTCTGCTGGATCTCCAACCGTATTGGAATTTCACGCAACGAGCACGCTGATAGTGCGGCAAAAAAGGCTTGTTTTTAATCTCCTTTCATTTATCGTGTTTCTGATGAACTTGCTTGTTTTCTGAAGAGGGTAGTCCGTAATGAGTGACAAAGTGAAAGGAATGCTACCATCAGTAATAATGTTCCTCCTGTTAAGAACATTGTATCACCGTGAAGTTCCTCATGCGGGAATAACCGTAGAGAGGAGGTTATTATTTGCCGTTTGCGAATAAGGCAAACTAGGCTTACTCATGGATATCTCATGACTCAGTCAAATGCACCTGTTTGTGTTTACTGCGACTGCCAACTAACTGTACACCACATCCTGCGTAATTGTATCTCTTATGCGGCATTGCATTGGAATTTCAAACTAGGGGCTAACTTCCTAAATATCTACGAAACAATGAGACGATGTTATCGAATATTTTACGATTTCTTAAGGCCGTCCGTTTATACTCAAATATTTTATTTTTCTTATAGTATGTTTCAGTTATTTATGCTATTTCACGTATGGCAGGTGGTAATTTCATTGTTTTAATTTAGGTTATTTGCGTAATATTTCATTGTTTTATTTCGCTTTTAGCATACGTCATAGGCGTTTTTCATTTATGCTATATTTTTATATTACTGGGTTTTAGTTTTAATTTAATTTTTAATATTTATTATCTACTATATAAATATCACGTCCGGGCACCGACGAAGACACTTCCTTGTGCGCCTAGGAAAAAAATCAAAGTTGTAAATTTATTGTACTAAAGACAACTGTTTTTAATTTTTACGAACTCGTAACATATTTCTCTTAAGTTTTGTTCTGTTTTATTTTTAATAATAAAAGTTAATTGTTTTTTTTATTTTTCATAGGATTTTTAGATCAGTTTCCACAGAATGAAATTCTTAAAAGACTTGATAATAAAATTTACGGATTTATTAGTCATTTAACAAGGTTATTTGCACTTCAAAATTAAAAAAAAAAAAAAACGTGTGTTCGTTACCGAAGTATTTCTGTTTTACGTTGAATATCATGAAAACTACGGGATATCTGTTTTGAGATCTATTTTATTTAATTTTTCCAGTCAAGAAACATAAGAAACCACCAAGTTTTAGTTTTTATATAATGCCTTAAAAATTTCAGTAAGACCGCATTTCACCGCGGGAATTGAAATCCGGGTAATAGTTTTCTCCAGCTGTATCGCGATAACAAAGCGTTTTCCAACTTATGTTTGTATGAACCGTTTTTGTGTTTCAAACTCTATTCTCGGTTAAAAACTCCTGAATCACTCTGTATATAAAAATTATGGCTATAACTAGTGCAATCATGTTTAGGGCTATAATTTATTTATTTATTTTGAAACAATTAAATTAGAAATTTTGATTCTTTAAAAGAAATCTCACCAGGTTGTTCTGTTTATTTGTGTGCCCTGGTTTTCTTATAAAAATTTGTATTAGTTACAGAATTAGTTATTTCTATTGCGTGATCTCAGGTTTACAGGGTATTCGACCTGATTTCTTGGTGAATTAATGCAGTCTAGCAAAGGTCATTTCCTTTTAGCCTACTTCTTTGTTTTAATAATAAGATAATGTATTTGAATTCTTATGTACTATGAATATTATTACTCATAAAACTTATTTTTTTTTTTTTTTTTTTTTTTTATAAACTTTAATTTTAATTCATATATTAAATTTTATATTCATATATTATATATGAATATATATTTATATATATCAATTATTAGGTCCTGATGTGATCTTAACAATAAAAATTCAAATTACAATAGTTCATTATGTTGTTATTTCTATCATTAAACATCACGGGGAAATAAATTAGGAGGTCTTGATGTAAAATTGATCCGAAAATAAAATAACAAATTCATGTTTTCAAGAAAAATAAATAATCTTTTTTTATAACTATAGTTAAAGATTATAATGAAACTGCATAACAAAGAATATGGCACAAAAGTGAATAATTTTTATAAGTTACGTTCTTTGAAAATTATTATAAATTTTCATTAATTAGAATTGAAACAAAATACTTGGACATTTTTGTGAAATTTCTTTGATCATTTGTAGCAATATTTTAAAATTATACCCAGTTGAATTTCTCCTGTGTTTATAACGAAATTACTTATTTTAAATCCAGATATTTACTTGCTAGATATGGATACACATGTTTAAGAAGAGGGCAGAAAACTACAAATAATCCTGAAGTCGTATGAACCGGATAAACCTTAATATTTTTGTTGCATTTGTTTCAGTAATTTTAATTTTTTTTTTAGTGACCGAGAAAGACAATTCTTAAAATAATATGTTCTTTGTAATCTTTAAATGTGATTGCGAATCCCAAAAAATGCAAGAAAATTTTATTTTTTTTTAAATTGGTAGTCTAAACACTATTGACAACTGCATAAAATTAGAACTTTCTTGAGATTTTGCTCCACTAGTTCTTCCGTTGAACAGATTTAATATTGTACTAAATAATCATAACCAAAAACTAAGAAATATCGATAATATTCAGAAACAGAATAATATTTTTTTTAAAAGAAGAAAACTTTTTCTTTATTTATTAAAAGTTTAAATATGTATAAAAAAAAACTACGAACTCTTGAAAAAGACACATTACAACTGTTTCATAAAATAGACTGTAGACATGGAATTTCATAGTAGGGGATTGGTTTAATTTCGAAATATTTTTATAGAATAAAAAATTCACTTTTTACTTCATTGTACGAAGTAAAGGAAGAATTGTGATCGCGGAAAAAAGAAAAGAAAAGTGAAAACCGAAAAATCTCGGATTTTAGATTTCAACGGAAATATCCATTTTGACCATCGCTGAATCCATTTGACTAGTTTTGGCGTGACGTCTGTACGTACAACGTATGTATCTCGCATTACTGAAAAACTATTAGCCGTAGAATGTTGAAATTTTGGATTTATGACTGTTATAACATCTAGTTGTGCACCTTCATTTTTTAATGCAATCAACTGAACCGAAAGTGCCCAAAAAAGCCCAAAATCCAAGAAAATTTGGATTTTGGACCTTTTCTTAACTGCAGTAATAAGACCTCGTTGAGAGCTTTTCAACGATGTATAATAAATGGTACTTATTTTCATTGGTTCCAGAGTTATAGCCAAATTAAACTTTAATTAATGAAATATTTGGATATTAGAAGGGAAAGGCACATCGGTTCGAATCCGACTTCATCTCCTTTTTTAACTATTTTTTTTATTCAGATATATTGATTTATTAATAATTCATTAGCCTCTGATTGTTTAAAAATAATTTACGATAAATAATAATGCAATAATAAGAAAAAAATATGAAAAAATTTCAGAAGTTATTAATGAAACAAAATTTTACGTACTTTTCATTTTTTTTTTAAATGTGTATATGTAATTTAATAGGCGTACAAGGAAGTCAAGTGGTATCCACATCAGACGTTTTCTCTATAACTTACATTAACATTCAACGATTAAAAAAAAATATGTGTTGTTTAAAGCTGATGTCTTTAAAAGGTCCTACTATTTTTATTTTTAAGTAAGGTTTATAATACTTAAAATACCACTGTTCTGAATACTGTTACCGTGGGATAACTACTGTAAATTTATAAGCAGAAAGGAAGATGCTCATGATTGGGGACGGCTGCATCCGAATCCTCAAACACTCTTAGTGTTTCCAACCAACTGTTCATAACGGTAGTTGTTTTTCTTCCTTGGGGTGTATTTCCCTTAAATTACTTAAAGGTAATTCTTATATAACAGTAAAATATTTATTTTTTGTAAATTATATGTATTTTTCTTTTTGTAAGTGTAGAAAAGGATATTCTAAAATCAATTACGGAGGGTGGAGGATTTGTCAAACAAATAACTTCTACAAAAAGTAAGTATTTGACTTAACTAGGACAAACTATTTACATCGAAGTAGGACGGAAGATTTAGTTTCTGATCCAACTTCGTATTGTGCTTAAGGGGAATATGTAAAAGGCTTAACGGTGTGATGTTTTACGACCCAGATTAAGAATTTGGGTTCAGTTTGGCAGAATTTTCCAGATTAAAATATGAGAAAGAATAACATCTTTTTGATACGATTTTTTTTTACCTTAGGAGCTTATCAGATGATTTTCATAAGCTTATTTGTATAGAAAAATGTTATCCTTAAAAAAATTTATCCTTATTAAACATTTTAACAAATCAGAGTTTTTAGATAATTTTTATATAATTTTATAAGTGTAGAGAAATTTATGACAGTAAACAAACATTTTTAGAGACTGAAAATCGACTGATTAATCGATGAGATTAGTAAGTTTTATTAAAGTGCATCACAAAAGGTGCGTCGCATTTTATGATAGCTGACGAAAAATTACTTCGATCAGCAACGTACTCTGCCGTACAATTAGAATTAATATGATTTACCCTACAACAGTAGAGCAGATTTTGTAAGATAGAGGTTGTGTGTTTGACATCCCCAATTCCCTGCGTAATTAATTTTGGAATATAGTGGAATTTTTCCTACGCTTCAAAATACATGGGCAAATACGTAGATGTTGCAGGTAGTAAATATTTTTTTCTGATGTAAGATTTATTTTTTATTTTTTTATGTAACTTGGGCCCGACTTCTACCTACTCCTATCATGGACATTTCTTATAGGATATATCGGAATATTAAAAAAAAAAATACTTTTTTAGAATTAAAATTATGAAGTCATGCTATTCAAAATGGCGATTTATTTTAAATCAGAAATGTTAGAAGTAAAAAGGTTCTAGTCGTTTCAGCTTGACAGCTTCAATTTTTACTTTTTTGAAATGGTATACCATTTTTTAACACTTAAAAATTCATATTTTTATAGACCGTAAGCAGACGTGATGAACAGAATATTTTTACGGGTTTGAAATTGTAAGGACTCAGTTTGTTAAATTTTGTATATTAGTAACGTTTTTCAGTCTTTGAATGGTGTAAGAAGGGAATATACTCCATAATGTAAAAAAATTATCTAACAAATTACAAAGAATAAACCGTTTTCTGAAATATATCACCAGTCAGAAAGACATGATGTAGTGCAAAATAAAAAAAATTTATTTCATTTGAAAAATTACTGTAGATTAATTTATGATGTTAAGCCTTAGAAAATAACTCATTAAATATTGAAACTGAAACTGTTTCAAAGTACGACCATCTTGTAATTTTTAGGCTGTAAGCTGGTAGTGTTTGCAAATGATAAATATTCTTTTCATTCTTTTTTAAATTCTGGCATCAACAAAAACTTAAATTTTTAGATAGGACCTTTTGAGGATATTTACAAGATATTTGGTCCAAAATTATTCTTCTCATTTGGTTAATAAAAACAATGAAATTCTTTCAAAAGAGACAATTGAAGTCTGTTTCTTCCATTTAGTAAAGAAATCGTCTTATATTTTCTAAAGCCTCTCATAAAAAAATAAAAAATTCTGCGAATAATTTAAATAATATTTCAATTATCAGCTACTTTAGTTTTCGATCCCAAAACACCTAAGATTTACATTATAAAAATGTTTATAATCTAAATCTATTATTTAGATTATCGATTATAATCTAAATTTATTAGATTATAAATTTATCCTCGATTATTATTATTATGATATTATGTTAAAAAAATTAGCTGCTACTGGTGTTGGTAGAAAGTTGTTAGATCGGTTTCAGAATTATTTTTTCGTCAGACTAGAAACTGTTAAAATACAAGATACGGTTGGTAATTCAATGAAGGAAAGTTGTGGCGTTGTTCAGGGTTCAATTCTTGGTCCGATTCCCTTTAACTAGTACGTTAATGATATTTGTGGACTGAATTTGAGAACTTCACTGTTTCTGTTTGCTGCTGACCTAACTGTATTCGTTTCTAATAAAGCTTTATCTTTTGCAAAAAATACCATACAAATTGATTTACATGTTTTAATTAAATTTTATTTTAATAAGAGAATTCATGTTAATAAAAAAAAAGCAATAGTGTTTAGAAAGCCGAGATCTAATTATAATTGTTTAGATGACCGTAATCGCATCGCTTGTCATTTTCATACTTGTTTTCGGGTTGATTATAACTGTTCTTGTGAGAAGATTCAACAATCAGGTGTCTTGGTCTGATGTTTGATTGTAATATTAAATGGTCCTCTCATGTTGATTTTTTGTGTAAAAGGTTAAGAATTATCTTGTTTAAATTCTATCAGGTTGCTGATATATTTTCTTTTGCAGTGAAAAGGATTCTGTATTTAACGTTAGTCGAATAAATTATGAGATATGGTGTTAAACCTTATGGTTTTGCACCACAGTATATTTTAAATCCGGTCGAAAACCTTTTATTTAGAATTTTTAAAGTTTTGTTTGCACATACTGACACGGTTAATGCGGGAATTATGAAGTTACATAATTTGTTGATCTACATTGTACTTTTTCAGAACTATTTTGTGGACAGTGAAAAAGAATATAATATAACGAATTATGAATTAAGAGGAACAGGTGGTATATTGTTTAATTTGCCGCGATATTTCACTAGTTATGGGAAGTCAACACCCAAGTTTTTTGTTCCTTCTTATTTTAATCAACTTCCTATTCATTTGAGATCTATAAATAGTATTTCTAGATCGAAGACAGAACTGAAACATCACTTTCTGGCATTAGCCTAAACTTTCACTAAAATCTTTGTTCCGTCTGTCAGAATATGGAGTTTTGATTTGTATGCGAAATTAGTTTATTATATTCATGTTCATTTTAGGCATTAAAATTGAAATAATTTTCTTTGTAAAGACATAATTTTTACAACATAAGACAAATTTTATTCTAATAATAAAATATATAAAAACTATTCAATATATTATAAAATACTGTATTATAATTAATACCATAAATTAAATGGAGATAATTTTTTATGTAATTCCTCAAAAAGGTTTTATTGTAACTTAGAGGAAATTTTATCATGATTGTGAAAAACTCAAAAAATAAATAAAATAAAAATAAAATTATTATTTTTTTTATTATTACTATTATCTATAAACCACCGGATGAGCAACATTGAATTTCTACTCATTTCTATTGGACCTGCACCTACACATTTCACCTACTCATTTCTACTGGATTAATTAATTAATTTCAGAACGAAATCTAAATTCTTTCGCTGAATATATACGACTTATTTATCCATGAAAAAGTTGATCGATTACACTAAGTAGTTACAATCTAACTATAAAATTAATACATATATTTCCATTAATCTCGTGGATTAGTAATCCTGCATTATCAAGACATAAGAAATTCTATTTCGTAAATTTACAACAAACAAAAAATCAACAAACAGTTGTTTTTACTTTAAATAAGGAAAAATCCGTATATGTACACGAACGAACGAACGGTAAATTATTTTACCTAAAGCAATTTTTTTTTTTTTTTTTTTTTTTTTTTTTTAGTTAAAATGTTTAATAATCTATCCATAGCGTATATTTTTAAATAATTAAAAACATTTGTAATTTTGTGGATTCAACTTCTAATTAATCACTGATGCTGATTACAATATAATAATTCTTTAATATGAACAATATTATATATTCTATTCAAAGCATTTTTTTATAAATCCTGTTCAAAACACCCTATAAATATGAAATGTAAAAATATTAAACTCTTTCCTGTTTCAGATTATTATTCTTCTTCCGCCTTTTTCCTTTCCATTTCTCTTCTCATTTCTTTTCCTTTTTTCTTCTTTATCTTTTTTAGTTTTTTTTTATTTTTATCTTTTCTCATTAACTGTTTCTTCAACTTTTTCTTTTTGCTTAATTTTTTGTTTTTTTTATTTACCTTATTTTTTTCGACAGTATCTTCTCTCCAGTTATTTTTGAAACCTTCTCTATCTCTATCCCTTTCGGCCCACCTATTTCCACCCATCCTTTCTGAACGAATTTCTCTTTCCGAACCTCTTTTTCTCCACGATGTTTCTCCAACATCTCTGTTTTCAAATCTTGCCCTCCCTCTTCTTCCTCTGCCATCGAATCTACCTCTATCCGGGTATCTTCCCCCACCACTACCACCTCCTCTTCCCCAGCTCTCCCCAGGGTATCTTCCCCCACCACTACCGCCTCCTCTTCCCCAGCTCTCCCCAGGGTATCTTCCCCCACCACTACCACCTCCTCTTCCCCAGCTCTCCCCAGCTCGATTCCTTCCCCATTCTCTGTTACTTCCTCTGCCTCTCTCGCTTTCATATTCTTGATATCTGTTTCTTCTCATACCTCCGTTTTCTTGATCTCTGCTTCTACCCCAGTTACTTCTCATTCCACCTCTCCCCCTATCTCCACTGCTTCTCCAGTTAGTCTCTTCTTTCCTACCGCCAGAGAATCTCATACCTCTCATAGGATTTATTCCTTTCCCAGTTTTTATTCTTCTTTCTTCCTCTACTTCCTCCATCGTTTTATCTGACAAAATCGTCTCTGTTGTACCTTCCACACCCGATTCTTTTACATCTTTTGAGAACATCTTATTGAACCTGTACGAATAGCTTTCAACCAGTTCTTTATACGCCTCTGAATGCTTCTCTTTCCAGTCTTCAAACATAGCACGAGACCCGATAAATCTTTCAATCATTGCTCTTGGTGCTTTACCGATATCTGTCATCGAAGCTTTCAATTCCCTAATTTTAAATTGTATTTTCTTGAACTTGCCTTTATGTTCCCTGTGTATTTCCAGCTTTTCTTTTTCTAGTTCAGCAATTCTTGATGCGATATAAGAGTCATTCAGTTGATTGTCATATAATATCTTTCTTTTGTATGGTCCAACTGTTTTGTTTGATTTAAAAGAAATATCTTTAAACATCGGAATCGATTCTGATCGATTCCGATGATGGTGTGAAATATCAGCTGCTTTATGAGAACTTGTGATTGCAATTTTCTGGCGTTTACCTTTGTCTTTAGTAGAATTATTTGTCTTAGTTTTAGATTTAAGTGAACGATTTACAAATTTATTTTTATCATCTAATAAAATTCTATTAGATGTATATTTTTCAAAGGTTTTCGTGGAATTCAACCTGTTTTTTGTTTTTCTCTTCATGAGATCTTCTTTATTTAAGTTTCTGCCATTCTGTGTCTGTTTTAATGGTTTTTGTGGTAGTGAAAAACTGGGTTTGTATTTTGAAGTACTCTTTATTTCATGTTTTAATTGCATATTACCTTCTTCAACACTAATATTTTGACCTGGTAATTTCATCCATTCAGATTCAATGCTGCTGCTGCTGCAGCTGCTAAGACTTTCAGCATAATCTTCTGTTGTAGTCGGCAATGTAGTAGGGGCTTTCAAAGGAACAACATGTAATAGTTTCAGTATAGCTTCTTTTCTATCAAGTGTCTCCACCCAATTGTGCAAGAGTCTGTAGGCTCTTAATGGTTCAATTTGAATTTTCTTTAATGTTTGATATACTACACTAGGACTGATAGAGTTTTTTGATATAACCAAAAGTGCATCTGAAGCAGACATTTCTCTTAATGCTTTTAAACAAATGAATAACTTAACAGGATCATAATTTTCAGCTTCTATTCCTTTAATAAGCTGAGAAAGACTTTTATTTCCATTGAATGTTTCAAGTGGTATTGGTGTAGATTCTGTTGGTTTATGGGACCGATGAAAAAATCTAGGAAATATGTGAGGTGGTAGTGAATGGATACCAGGATGAGAATTCCTTTCTCCTTGAAATATGTGATCTGGAGCTGAAGGTGGATAGTAATAGTGGCTAGAAAAATTATGCATTCTTAAACTTGGTATAGCAAATTCTGAATACTTAGTTCCAGGAGATGAAAAGTTTAGATTTGAAAACTTGGAATTTATTTGGTCATTAGAAATATTTTTATTGAAAAAAGCAGCTGCTTCGTAACCAAAATACTGATTGTTCAATGGCATTCTGTAAGATGAATTAAGAGGATGTTGCATTGGATATTGTAAATAAGGCTGATAGAAAGGAAACTGAACTGGGTATCCTCCATTGTGCTGTTGAAGATATCCTTGAGAAGCAGGAGGAATAGGATAAACAAAGTTGTTGGGTTGTAATTGCCATTGGTTATATTTCACTCCTTTGGTAGATTCATTAAATCTCAGTATACCTTTTGCAACATCATTGTTTCCATTCTTTCTCTTTTGAAAATTGTCATTACCTTTAACCACCGCCTCCAGATCCGATAAGTTCACTTTTGGATCAGATGAGTTCATTTGTCCACTTTCTCTTGTCCCCAGTACTGATGATGCCACCGTCATCATGATCATCTGCAGCCCATTGAGACCCTAAGAATTGAAAACATCCTCAGTCTGTAAAAATCCTTTCTTATTTTGTAAATTGTTTTTCTTCATATAAAAAATGTATATCATTCTTTTTTTACGTACATAACCTTTTAATAAAAATGAATCATAAAATACCCTTTCCCACCCATTGAACAAAATAAATTTTTAAGAAGATATACATAAATTTAAATGTATGAGTACTTCTTTATTAATACTTTATGTCATATTCAATCAGCTTAGATTACTAACTTCACTCTTTTTTAAAAGTAACAATAATAAAGTATTATGATTGGAATAAATATTCCATATCAATATATGAAATAATAAATTTTAAATGATATGATCAAGTAAATTCCCTACACAGTCATCTAACTCCTATAAAAAAAGTAATTGTAGATCACTAAACTAAATAGTTAAGAGAAATTATTAGAATTTTCTAATGTAATCTTGAATAAAGCTTAAATTTTTTTTTAACCTAAAATAAAATGCAAAATAATGAATGTAACATTTATCTCCTAAAAGAAAAGTAATTCTTCTTCACTGTAGAATTAACTAAATTATCTTTAATAATCTTACACAGTTATTTTCTTTATTGTGTTGAAATAAGATACTACACTGTATGTAATTTCATCTTTGCTTCATTCAAGATAAGCTTTGAAACAGCTTTAATTTCTCTTCAAGAAATACTCATATATACTTAAACTAAATAAATTATCCTATCGCAGATGATGTTATCCTGCTGAAAGAGCCTCATTTTCCAGTAAATTATAGATACTGAAAGGTAATATAGTTCTTAATTAAGTTATAATGATGAGTATCATGAAAGAGTATTGTAAATTATTTAACCATTATAATTACCCTTTCTGATGATATTGCGATTGTTACTCATTTTTTTTTTCTTTTAAAGCAAGAGATTTTACTAAGATAACTCATTCCAATATGGTAAAAACACCTACTCTATGAAGTAGACTATTCTAGCACTAATAGTATCATATTGATAACTCAGGGATACATGTTACTCATTAAAATTAATGTGGTATTAACTTGAAACAGTTATTGATTATGAAGCTTACCATATTTATTTTATAGGTTAAGTAAATCCCCACAATATTATCTTATCACAAGTTGTGTTCAGGTGTTTTAGCCTATTTTCCATATAAATCTAGTTAAAAAAAAGTCAACGTATGTCTGCTTGATTCTTATTAATTTCAGAGCAATTTTCTAAATATCTACAATGTTCTGTAATATAGTGAACACTTCTAAATTAGAACACAAAACAATTCTATGCATTATAGAAAACATAATGAATCTATCACTTTGCCAAAAAAATTTAAAAATCCTTAAATGACATTCATTCAAAACTTTACCTTAATATTTAAATCATGAATTCAGTTATTTTAAAAGATTTTTTCAATAGTAACTGCATAGAGTTTTAGATTTAACAGTACTTCTCAGTGTATTTTTTATGCAACTTACACATAACACAATGTACTTAAGATTCTGAAAACAATCAGTATTTTTAATCATGGAACTTTTATAAAAATCAAATTCACCAAAACTCTATGATATAAAATACAAAATCTAAAACACTGAGATCTCTATCATGAAATACAAATTCTGTTTTATATATATAGTAAATCCTCTTTCAATACCTATATCTCTAAATAATAGACAGTTTTAGACTCCATATTCCCTTGAAATGATTTTGGTGATAGAATGATCTATGTAGCAGACAATTATGTAATGGACAAAAAAATGCTTATTCAAATAATTTTAATCAACTTTTTAAGTATATGATCATTGAAATCCTGAAATCACACTGATTAATGCTGTTTATGTGCTATAATCTTATTTATAAGGAATATACAATGTGAAGGCATTCTCTATCTTTAACTCCCTCACTCACTCTCTCTCTCTCAGATATAATTTATTTAAAAAATATTTAATATATTTTTTTCTAATTATTTTTTTCTCAATAATTGTGTGATAAAATTTTTATCTATGTGTTGTAACATTTTTTTAAACTTTTTACCAAACAATAAACTAACTGATATGAATAATCTAAACATACTTTATTTTAATGACTATTCTTCTACATGGATTGAACCAAAAGTCTTGTTAATTTATTGTAATAAGTAAGGAATTTAACTTATCACACGTATTGTGCATATTATTAAATTAGGTATTATTTACTGACCAATTGGTTTGCTTTTCATCATCCATTAAATATTGAACAAATTTAGCAAATTCTCATTTAACAGTTAGTGTTGAGGTAATGGAAATAATATAGTCAATTTTTATTATTTTTTAATTCTACAATATACATTTCCTCTCTTTAAACCACAGACACTCCAAAGTAATTTTTTGGTAACAACATTTAATACTCTTCAGAATTTCCTTATAAGGATAACTTTTGAAGATCAACTGCACAAGAATATTAATAATTTGTAATTATATTACAGTATAAAATGCAAACAAGCATTTCTGAGTAAAAATTTTTATTTCCAGAGAATTCATTCATGATAATAATTCTAATAGGCAATATAATAAAAGACAATTAAATCCATTCATTTACTGAATGAATCGTTCAGTGCAATATCTACACTAAAACTACATGTCCCATTTACTTATGCCAATGTGGTTGTAAGTAAACAAAAGGAAGATTTTCTATTAATAAGTATTATAGGTCTGTGATCATTAAAATTTGTGACACGACAAGGAATGTGTTATTACACATTCCTTGTCGTAAAGTGTTGAGCTGTAGAATATCCTCAATTATACTTTTTCTTGATTACCTGTATAAGATCTAGCAGGAACAATCTTGTCAAAACACAAAAGCCTTATTAAAATTATTTCAATTGTTCCTAGTAAATGGTATTCTAAGTAAAGAAGGGAGAATTTTTTTTAATGTAAGTTAAATTCTGGTAAGAAGTGATTTGAACAAAATTTATTCACATAATTTTATTCTGTAGCTCTAAAATATTATAGCTGAATAACAAAAATAATTTAAAATAACAATAAAATACATCATATACATCTCAATAGAAGACATTAACTAAAATTT
Source organism: Lycorma delicatula (assembly GCF_047948215.1). Taxonomy (NCBI): domain Eukaryota; kingdom Metazoa; phylum Arthropoda; class Insecta; order Hemiptera; family Fulgoridae; genus Lycorma; species Lycorma delicatula. The sequence continues at coordinate 337,312,210 of NC_134455.1, forward strand.
CTTAAAAGAGTTCTTCATTCTTGTCAGAATTCTTTACATCCAAAAATTTGCGAAAATATAGTAGCCACAATTCACCAATTCAATTTAAATTTCTACATATTCCTCATAATAAATATTTTAAATTAATATGAATCCCACACTTTAGTTTAAAAAAATATTTTTTAAAACTGATTTTCTTTATTTTATATATATATTGGGTAGTTTTAGATGTAATTAATTTTTTTATTTATTTTAGTAACCAATATTGTTCGGCATATTCAGGTAGTATTATATATTTTAAGGGTCATAATGACTGGGTGTGTTTGAACAGAGCAAAAGGAAACAATAAAATAACAATAAGTCAGTCTTCTTGTGCAAAACTGCAAATGTTTATTTCAATTTATAACATTTCACACACATGTTACCATTACCAGCAATTATACTCCAAATTTCCCAGAATTTTTTTTTAGTTTCATCTTCAAATTAAAGTATTATTATTATTATTATGTTTACTTTAATTTACCTAGTAATACTTTTAATAACGCTATTATATACTACTGCTAATTCTAATAATACCTACTCTTTTGTTGTTGCATACACTATGATAATTATTACTGCACTGCATATCAGGAGGCTATACACCAAACAACTAACAAATGTAGATCATTCAGTCAAAAGTCAATCAACTGTCACTGAGAGTGATTGAGGATAATAATGATAGAATGAATTTTTAAAAGAAAATATTTTTTGAGTAGATCAAGCTAAGGCTTTAAAAGTGTTTTCCCAATCAGAAGCAAGCATAATTGTTTTGATTTGCTACATAGCTCCTGGTTGTATATAGTACAATACGGTAAACAAGCTACTAATGGAAGCAATTTTGCTTAACTAAATAAAAATAAAAAATATATATATATATATATATATATTAATAAAAAATGAATACATACGTAATTAAAAATTTATTGTTTTAATTTATAAAAAAATTAGTTGTGTTAATTGAAATATTAAAAGTAGATATTACAGTAAAATTAAATATTTCAAATCTCACATTCACCTTTGTCAGTAAGACTAATTATAATTAATATTTAAATATACCAAATAATGCAACTGCAAAAGTATTTAATCATCATTGTATGAAAATGTTACTCTGTCAAAAAAGTCTTAGTCTAAAAATGTTAGTCTGTCTAATGTTAGTCTGTCAAAGAAATTTTTTTTATTTCTCATTAAAATCTGGGTGTTACCCAGATGTTACCTTTTAATAAATTTTAATGTTTAATAATAAATAACACTTTTTGTGTTCCTTAAAGAACTAATAAAAGATGTTTAATATATATATTAATATTAATTTGGAAACCAACATTAATAAAATGATTGTAAAAGAAAAACATTATTTTACATAACTCTTTCAATTGCTATCTTACAAATAGAAGATAATTTTTGATAAAACAACAGTGTTAGATAAAACTTTTAGGTCCTGCTGTTGTTTGGCAAGTTAAAAAAGTGAAGAGTTTAATTTGAACTGGTTCCAAATCAGAAGATTCCTCTAGCATCAAAATGTATAAATTAAAAAAATTCTGCAGTTACAATGATAATTTTACTATAAAAATCCTGATAATGGACACCACTTAGGATTAAGAATTTTATGGAAATAAATTTTAAATTGCAGTACAGTAACTGTACTACAAGTTTAAACTAAAATTAAATTTACATTTCAGAAAATGATGAAGAATTTAAAGAATTATGACTAAGAGAATTGTTGTACTGGCTAAATTCATACTATTATGTTTAGGAAGATGATGGAAGCTATGGTTAAGTTATTATGAAAAGTTAAAATTCCAATTGTTACACAGCAGTGAAATATAAGTCAACAATAATTGGAAGAAAGAGTATGGATAATATTTTAACTAAATCTCAGTTTGGGAGATCAAAATTGCCCTAAAAAAGCAAGCCGAAATGGAGGTTAACACCAATCTATTCTAGAATCTCTTAAGATTCTACTAAAAAAAATTTACTGCTCTGACAGAGAACATTATACTACTGACTTGTCATACTGAACTGTCACTTATAAGCTTATGTTAAATAAAGTGTTTGAGGTTATTATTTACATTAACTAAATTACTCTCTAGACCATAAACAAACAGTTATCTACCATCAATTAATTAAATTAATTTTGAATTAACTGGAAATTTGATTGATAACCTGGTTTTTTTAAGAAACTATGCTGTAATAAACAGAGTAAATTAATTATATGAATGTAGAAAAACAATTCAAAGAAGTCTTTTTTAAGAAATAGAATTTTTGTGGAATTTATTTTGTGGAGAAATAATTAAATTTTAAGAAAAATGTAAATGAATAATGAAGATTAAATCAAAAATTGAAATATAAATAGAAGTCTTTTCAACAGAAACAGAAAGTGATGATGATTAAGAGAAGAGATGTGCAAAAGTAGAGTAAAGAATTTAGGCAGGGAAAGGGTAAAAAGTAAAATATAAGCCAAAAGAGAATTATAATGAATGGTTTTTGATTTGCTGCTGAATTTTCTTTAAAGAAGAAGGAAAATTAACCATAAAACAGATGATTGGAAAAAGTATGCGAAGGAATTATATATATATATAAATATACCTTTATAAGGGCGTATTGCTATATGCGGATTCCAGTGTTCTTTGGTGATTGAGTTTCAATTAACCATACATCTCCGTCAGGAGTGGTCAACCTGAGTCTGTTTCAGACTACATGTTTACCGGTACATTTACACTTACATTGCATTACAATTGCCTGGCAAGCAGTAGTGGTAATTGCATTTGCCTACACACACACGCTCAAACCCAGCAATAGCTGGAAAACTGGTAGTAGAAAACAAGGAGTATATATATATATATATATATATATAAGGTATTATACACAGGTATATGCATAAGTACTGCAAAAGTATAGTATATCTTAAATTATATTTTGAGTATATTTCAAAGAACAGTTATACAGAAACAAAAGAAACTAACACATAAGTTAGTAAAAGATTGTAAACGATCCATCCTCTATAATTTTGAAACAAAAAGAAAGACTTGATAATATTTAAAATAAAAGTAATTATTAGGTTAGATTACCCAAGAAAGATGATTTCTATTTTATTTTTAAAATTTGACAACTGCAAAATCTTTTACAAGATAAAAACTGCTAGGTGAAAGTGTATTGTTTAATAATATAAACATAAAATTTGAAGTTGAAAAATAGCACTACCTATTCCTTAACAAATTTAATTACTAATTAGGAATATGTTATGAAATTTATAACACTTAGGAACTTTAGAGATGTATTATGGAATTTATGATATGAAAAGAAGCAAGAATAATAAAACAATTAAGTGGCTTCAAGAAAATCATTAATCCTCTATCTAAACAACATCAAAGTATTTGTTTTGAAAATGTAAGAGTATTTTTTGTACATCAATATCCACATAATATTTCAGGCAAACTAGAAGAGTTGTTATAATTTGTATAAAACAAATATATAAACCTAGAATTCCATTGAATTCTAACAATTTAACCATACTCAGATAAAAGTAATGGTCAGTATGTTATTTTTTTTATTTTTTAATTCTATATTATGTATTATTTTAGATGAGATTTTCAAACTATCCTCACTAAAATGAAAGAACAAGTAAAAAGTTTTTTTTAGATTTTTTAAGCTGCATTTCTTGAATCTGTACCAAATCTAATTTAAACTTTCCATACTACAATCAACAACAGAAATTCTGAGTTGTATTACAGAGGAACCTTTTTTATTTAATTTTAAACTTCACATAAATACTACACAAATTTCTTTAAGAGTACCACAAAAATTTATATTTGTTACAGGCCTGTTATATTATATTTTCAGACAGGTCTTAATCATTTCATATGACTGCTGAATTAGAGTACACATTTTTTTCAAAAATAAATCATACATAAACAACTACTACAATAAAAAAATTTTTTTGGAATATTTTAGAATTAGACATTAGACATATTAGAGTGTTATTGACACTTGATGTAACAAAATTTTATCCCCTGCAAACTGATAAAATCTTTTGTAAATTGTAGTACATTAGAATGATGAAGTAAACCCCATTCAGCCATAAACAGTGCAGTATAAGCATTATAAAGTATGTTAGCATCTAAATGTTTTGTCTTATTACAATTTAAGATATATTAATTATTTAGTTCAAGATACACTAATAATATTTATTTAATTATATTTATTTATGGTGGGAAATTTAAATTAATTTTAATTTTAATTAAATTTTATTTATCAAAATCAGTGGAAAATTCAACAAGCAATAAATTTTTATATCTTCATAAATGATCATTTAAAAAAGATTTTAGAAAAAGAAATTAAGACTTTTATAGCAAACACTGCTACAAAGCCTACAAAGCATAATACCACTGTTAGTTGTAATAATTTTATTTTGCTAAACTGTACACAATTAACTGTAGATTCACAAAAAAAAAAATCATGATTAAATAGCAATAGCACCCATAATTTTCCAAAGAAACAGCTGTTTTTAATTGTTAATTCAGTGAACTATACAAAAAATGAAATTTATTTCTTCTATTTGTGTACTTTATTAATTTAAAAAATAGTAACTAATAAAATAAGCCTAATGACATATTGAAATAATTTTTTTTTTAGGATCAAATTTTTCTTTCAAGAATAGTTTGAGACAAGTTCATAACTGTTTCACCACACCTAAGTCAAGAGGGTTTTAATTTATCTTATCCTTTTCTTTTTTTCTTTTTTTCCTTTTCTTTCTAAGCTGTTTTTGCAGTCTCTTTTTTCTTTTAAGTAATTTCTTTTTGTACTTCTTTCTTTCTCTCATTTTATGTAATTCTTCTTGATTTGTTATAAAATTTTGTCCTAGCAGTTCCTTTCTCTTTTCTTTTTTTATTTCAGATGACATCTTTTTCTTTTTTCTTTTCAAATTTCTCAGTCTCTCTTCAACAGATTCTGTATATTTTCCAGTTTCACAATATAACTTGGTTCTTTTGTATGCTTTCTTGAATAATGGTTTATCATCTGAGTCCATTTTATGGCCAGGATTGCTCTCTGGTTCATCAGAGGGGCCACTGCTACTAGGTTCATCATCTTCATACCGAAACCTTTTTTCATGCACATAATTCCAGTTTGGACGGGGTTCATCTTCATTATAATCACTGTAATCATAATCATCATTGTTGTTTCGGGGAAATCTTTTTTTTGGTTGAACGATTTTTCCTTTTTTAACCTCTAATATTTTATTTCGTTTTGATTCATCGATATCCATCAGCTGCTGGCTGTTAAGCCTTCCTTTTCTATTATCTTGTTTCCTTATTTTGATTCTTTTTCTTTCTAATTCTTCATTTCTCATTTGTAACTGCATTTGTTTTTCTTTATAAAGCAGTTCTCTTTCTTTGTTTAAACGTTGCATTACTTTATCTGACCATGAACGTTTTGTCGTTAACATCTTAGCCATCTTTCTTACATCTCGAACCATTGAATTTTTAAAGCGAATAGAATACTGGTCAACCAAAGAATTGTATGCTTCTGGATGTCTCTTTATCCACTGTTCAAAAATTGCTTTAGAATTCATCAGATCTCTAACCATTTCTCGTGGTGCTTTATGTACATCTTTCATTTTTTCTCTCAATTCTCTTATTTTAGATTGAATTTCACTGAATCTGCTATTATGATTTTTGTGCAGGTAAAATTTTTTCCTTTCAAGTTTTTGTATTTCATTAACAATTTGGCTGTCATTCATTGTGTTTAAAGATCTTTCTAAGAGTGTAATATTAGGTAATCTTTTAATAACTACATCTTCAGCAGCTTTTAAATGTTTTAATAGTGCCTCACCTTTGTAGGCATTTTGCTGCATTTTATATGTTCCTGATATTTTACGTTCAAAATGTGGATCTTTAGTTTTCATTTTATTAAAACTATTTAAAGAAAATTTATTGTTATTTGTTCCATTAATAATGTAAACAATAGGTTTCATGCTCTGTGATTCTCTATTACTTACACTACAGCTTAGATTATTACTTACATTTGTTCTTTTTGATCTTCCTTCAAATGTTCTGTTACCATGATTACCATTTATTATTGTTCTATTAATCATCAGTTTATATGAAACACTTGTTGGAGTTGGTACTCGTTCAGTTTGCCTGTAAGTATAATTGCCAAAAGTGGTTTGTAGCCTGAATTCCTGTGATTCTGTTAGTCTGTTGTCTTTTATGAGTAATTCATCGATTTCAGTAGTATTCTGTGGAGGTGGTAAAGTAACCACTTCCAGTAATTTCATTATTTTTGATTTGTAGTGTAAGTCATCCATCCATTTATTTAATAAATCATAAGCAAGGATTGGTGCAACCTTTAATTTAAGTAAAACTTTGCAGACTACTGTTGGACTGATGTGATTTTTAGTTATTACCACTAATGCATCAACTTGATTTAATTCTTTGAGCGCCTTCAAACATATATAGAATTTAATAGGATCACAGTTTTTAGCTTTAATGCCTTTAATTAATTCAGTTATATTTAATTGATTCGTGAAAGGAGATTTTGTAGTAGTAGTAGTTCGCCTATAAAAAAAGGGAGGAAAACCACCACAGAATGGAAGGAGTGGAATAAAAGGTGGATGAGGGAAGTGAGGTGCAGGAGGTACATAAGAGGGATGAAGAAAGTAACTGGTTTGTGGTATTACAGATGAATTCAGTAGTACATCATGAGTTATAGAATTGTTAAAATAACTGTGATTTAAATAAGGTCCAACAGGATGTAGATGTGGGGTATTAACTGAGTAATTAGCTTTAGCCGGAGATATAGGTATACCAGGATGATAGACGTACATATTTCTTCTATTGTCTGTTGAATTAATGAAGCCTGTCAGATGGCTGGAATCAATTGTAGTATTAGAGTTCACATGCATCATCGCTTCAGTTTTGTTTACATAACTAAATGAATGTTGTGGTACAGACTGCTGATAAAAATGATGATGGCTAGGAGATGGATAATATGAATGTACAGGATATGGCCACAATTGTTGATTTTGAGCAATAGGCATATGGTGTAAACCTGGCCCCCATCCTCTCCAGTAAGGATAATTTCTTAGCCACGGTCTGTTCATATAGTCATGATCAGTATAATAATTTTCATCTTCGTTTTCATCATCTTCATCGTCGTCATCTAGTTCATGTTCGTCGTATGGTTTATCTTTATCGCTGGCAAAGTATGATAGCGTTAGATTTTCAGGTGGTATTTTTATGAATGAAGATGATGAATCTTCAGCAACTCCAGCTGCAGTCAGAAACGTTGTCATCACAGCAATGCGTACTCCATAATGACCCTACGAAGTGACAAACATCTTCAATCTAAGTTAATTGAAACTTTATCCTTTAAATAAATTGGAATATCATAATTAAATTCTTCAAACTACTTTCAAATCACATAATGCAAAAGTCATTTCAAAAAGGCTTACAGTGACATGTAATTCATAAATTTCTCATCTGATTATTTTTCTTTTTTTCTAGCTAGACAGGAGTATTTTTTTAACTGCAAATGTAATTTTTTATAGCATAGAGTTCCTCCAGCCTTCCTAAATTGCTTTACAAGAAAAGACCTCCAAATCACAAAAAGTGAAGTGACAAAATTACACACTTTCTATATAAAAAAGTAACTTACAATTTTCTATAAATTACATTTATATATTTTATTTAAATTATTGAGAAGCCTAAATTATTGAATATGATCAACATCTGTTAACTTATACTAGAATATTATTTTATGATAATAAATTGTTTAACTAATACTGACATCATAATACTATAGATCGATTAATTTTTTATACATATTTGTCTATCAACAAATTGAATCAATATTTCACCAATAGTGGTACTTAATCTCACCCCTATAGAAATCAGGATAAGATTATCTTATATAGTATAAAAGTAATCCTAATAGAATCTTAACTGTATGTTTAAACAAAACGAGAAACACATAATTCGATTATTCCAAATCCAAGGAAATGAAATACATTAGGTGGAGCCAGGTGTGCGATAAACTAGTGGAATGATAAAATTAAACTTAATTCTGCACCATCATTATAAATATATTTATTTAACATCTGATGGAATAATATTTTTTAATGGATTAACTAACACTCAAGTGTGCTCATGCGCATCACACCTGCTTAAAGATTTTCATGAATTGTTTTTATACCAACTATTATATGAATATCCATTTTACATCACTCAATTCTACATCATTAATTGGTCATAATACTTAGTAAATTGTACGTCATTTATAATACAGATATTTACAAGCTAGAAGTTCATTTTTTTCAGATTTTTATAGAAAGTAACTGTATTATTTTTTCCTGTTCAATGTGATCAACTTAAATTAAAGTTTTTTTCAATAAAGAAATATGAAATCGTTAATCCTGAATAAAAAAGGTTTGCTGAGCAACAGGTATAATAAAATTATATGACTTAACCTAACCCTCTTGTCTCACAAACACTGGGAAATCCCATATATTATGAAGTCATGTCAAAGTAAGTGAACCATAAACACCGGGATAATCTCATAGAAAGTCATGCATTGTGTTATGCATATAAAACATTACTATTCTATTATATTATAAAAAGTACACTTTTTCATTTCAGCTCTGAACCAAAAAAATTTTACAAAGTTGTGCTGTTCAACATTTTGTTATAGAATAAACATATGTCATTTTTAGTTCCAAAATAAATTCATATGTTCATAGAACTTACATTTATTTTTTATTTCGTTTCAGTAATTTGATTTATTTTGATACTCATTATAAGTATTAAGATAAATAAAGCAATATATTCAAAAAAAAATAATAAAGCGATATTTTAATGTCCACTTTAGTTGGTATAAGTAAACACAGCAATATAAAATAACTGCGGTAATTTTTTTTTTCAAGTATAATTTATTCCTTTCATTAAAAACAAAATTTATAGTTAATTCTCAGTTAACTTTTATATTTGGTGTTATTTTAAAATATTAATATTATCATCATAGAAACTGAATACTTAATCCACAAAATTTTATTATCAAAGTATCAAGTACTTGGATAAATAATAAGATTTAGTGGAAATTTATTAAAATTAAAAGCATTCCTAAAAAAATTGTTTTTTTAACAGTAACATTTTGTTAAATAAGCTTTATCAGAAGCCCTGAAGGGGTTCAGCTTTTGGCTTATTCTGATGACTCGGCAGTACTCATTCAGGCCAAAACAATTGATGAGGTAAAGGATAAGGCAAATTCAGCACACGAAATAGTCGGTAGATGGCTGCATTCAAGAGGACTACAGCTCTCGGTGGATAAGTGCAAATATATCAAATTTACTGTTAGAAGGGTGTTGGAACCAGTGGATATATATATAGAAGGTATACATTGCTGAATTTCAGGTATTGAGATACTTGGGAGTTACTCTGCAAAGAAATTGTCATTTCACTGAACATGTGTTGAACGTCTGTCATAGCGCAGAGAAAACGATTAAAACCTTGAACGTTATTATGTCAAAGCACAGAGCTCCTAGGGTATCGAAAAGGAGACTACTTGCGATAACCGTAGTCTCATCTATTTTGTATGCGGTTCCTGCATGGTGGCCCGCTATGACTATTAACAGGAACAAGGACAGATTAAAAAAGATACACAGGAGGGTATTGCTTGGAGTAGCATCCGCTTACAGAACGGTCTCATATGAGGCCCTCTGTGTGCTTTCTGGTGTGCCCCCTATTGATCTCATTGCTAGACACAGGGTTGAGAGGTTTTTAGGACGTGTGGATAATGAAGTCAGACAAGATATTAATAATATGTGGCAGGAAAGATGGCTGCAGGCTGGGGTAGCCAGATGGACCAGATCCTTGATCCCTGATATAGTTAGATGGACAGGCAGACGCCACGGAGAAATAGATTACCGCGTCACACAGTTTTTAACTGGCCATGGGTGCTTTAATGAATACCTCCGCAAAGTTGGCAAAAAGAGATCAACCTACGTGTATGTATTGTAACGAACGTGACAATTTAGAGCATACCTTCCTGAATTGCCAAAAATGGCAAGTGCTAAGATACAATGCTGGTATTGACGGAAAGACTCCGAGAGAGATAATAGATCATGTGCTCAGTAGGGTAGAGAATTGGAGAAAAGTTGTAGAGTTCATAAGGTCAGTCCTTAAACAAAAAATTATAGATGAAAGGAATATGGGTTTTTAGATTGTAGTTTGGGTGGACAGCTTCAGCGGTGAGAGCCAGCATGCTGAGGTGTGCTGGTTTCGATGAGCCGCTGAGGACTCCTTGGATTGACTGTTAGGTTTCCTTAACAGTTAAAGTTAAAAAAGGGAAAAAAATCTCAAAAGAGCCAACCGGTAGGCCTGACCTGCCATGCCGGTATATAGCCGGTAGGTGGGGAGGGCCTATTAGAGTAACGGACACTCCCCTGGGTGGCGTAATACCATCAAGTTGGTCCGGCCCAGGGGAGTAGAGAAGTTAAAAAAATAAAAAAAAATAAAAAATAAAATATCACCGGACACTGACGAACTGTAACCGATCCAAAATTTATACTCATCTTCTGGTCGCTTAATTTTCAGCATTTATTTGAATTATTATTTGATATGGTTCTATTGTTCATAATTGAATATACGATTAAGATTAACGAGTTTAATATTCAAAATACGTTTTATTCTTGTAAAGCGTAAAATTATATTCTAATAGTACTTGATTCTTCAATCGATTTCAAAATTTACTGTTCACCTTATTTTTAAAAGAAAACTATTAATTTCAAACATTTTAAAACGCTGATGTATTAATTCCCTGTAAAAAGAATAATAAACGTTTTATTTATGCAGACCAAAGAAATCGTATTTACGGAGTTTTAAACGAATTAATGTAGATTAAATAAAACAATCCCTTTCGGCACGCCGGAAGGCGGAGGTAGATTTCACCAGCGCTAAGTAGGGGATAAAACAGATTTCCACCTTAAAGTTAAGAAAAACTTCAAATTTACTCAACACGACAATAGTTGGATGTGAAAAAAAGTTTCACATGTTTAATATACGACAAGCCCCATCTTACAATTCCAGCAACATTTTGGTCATCCCTTGCTGTAAGGGTTGGTCATATCAAAAATTATTTCAGACAAAAGTTTTAGGTAATGTTTAGAGGACTAACGTCCTATTTAAACCGATTCGATATTTGCCTATTAAGGGAGGTATAATTTTTTTTGTCTTCAAAACCCCATTTTTTTCACCCCTTCGGCCAATGGTTGGTGATATCAAAAACTTTTTTACATAAGTTTTAGGCCCTTATCCAATGAACAGTAGGAACTTCAAATGAATTCGATATTTTACTTAATAAGAAAGTTATAGCGATATTTTGTTTTTTCGAAAAAAGCCACCCTCCGTCATTACCACCCACGTGATCCGATTTTGGCCGTTAACAAACTCGACCGAGATTTTGAGGCAAGTCTATTTTTAAGAAACAATTTGAAAGTGATTGGCACAAAATTACGGCAGTTACCGTGTATATATACCGTATATATATATATATATATATATATATATATGTCGGAGAATAAAGTACAGTGGAGTATCTTCCGACAAAACGATGAGAATATTCTTTAGAATATCTGTATTTTTAGTAGTTTTAAGAAATGTACTATTACTTGTAATATTTTGTAAAATAAGGTTTAAATTGTTTTATTGCGGTAGGCTTAGGCCTAGGTAGGCACATGGTTGTCAACGTAGTCGGGATCCCAGGACGTTAGGGGTATCATAAAATTAATAAGGAAAAGGAAATATGCAGTAGGCATATTATTTGAGAATATTGAGAAAAGGTAGTCTTGCTTTGGAACCCAGATCGAACAGACGTCCTGGTGATCGCGAATTCGTTATTTCCCTGAGCCTCGGTCTATCGCAAGTTGTTTTAATATTATTTGAATTCTAAATTAAATTAATCTTATATTATAATTCGTGTACTACTGAGTTATTGATAAGTGATAATTATCATTTGTAATTATTTCATTGTACGAGTTATCTACTCATTTTTATTAATTGAACTTTATTATAATCTTATATATTCTCCTCTTGTAATAATAAAAATGAGTGAAACACAAAACGTTGAATCCCTGACAAATCTCCTCGCCTCTCCGACATCAGAAGTGGGATCGTCTCCATCTGGTCCATCACCTGATCAGTGGAATACATTGTTTGAGTTTATGAAGTGTTGTATGCAAAAGCCATTATCGACAAAGAAAAGTGTTGCGTTACCACGATTTAATCCAGAGAGTGCGGGATCGGATTCTGTTGCTTGGTGCTCTGCAGCAGAACTGTGTCTATTAGAAAATCCTCTTCAAGGCAGTGAATTGATATCTGCGCTTAGCAAAGCTTTGGAAGGTTCAGCAGCTCAGTGGCTATCCCAAGTGGCAATTCCGGGTATACAGTGGCCTCAATTAAAAGAACTTTTTGTGTCACGCTTCGGGGGACAAGAAACTGCGACAGCGGTTGTTCATCAGGAGGCACCAACCAAGGATGAAAGTGTCGGCGCCTTTGGCATTCGACTTCGATCATCGCTAAAGGCCCGCTGGAGGTCTTTAACAGTTGACGAAATAGTTAATGCGGTTGTGCTTGCGCGATTGACCCATATTGATAATCGAGTGGAGCGCGTAGCATTAACTAGCGACATCAAAACGGAAGCTGAATTTTTGAGCGAAATGCGAGGCTTTTCCTACACCCGAAAAAGACCAATATCAGCTTCAGATAACTCATCTACATCCGATTTGAAGCGTTTTAAGCCAGCAGCTTCAGGGAAGTGCCATTTCTGTGGGGAAATAGGTCACAAAAAGTTTGAGTGTCCTAAACTTAAGAAGAAGCAAGCGGAGCAAAGCAGTAACCATCGTGGATCCAAAGAATCATCCTCTTCATCGCGCAATGTGACGTGTTTCAAATGTGGGGTAGCTGGTCATATTGCGCCAAACTGTACGGCTCCAGGTAGCAGCCGTAGCGGTCCAGGGAACAACAAGGAGAATGGTAGCGTCGAACGCCGTGTGAATCTTTGCACAGTTGCAGCTCCTACTGGTATTCTAAACCATCTTGGTGAGTCGTTGTTTTGATTCAGGAGCGGAATGCTCATTAATAAAGGAATCTATAGCGATTAAGTTTTCTGGACGTAGAATTAATGAATTAATAATTTTGAAAGGCATCGGAAATGTTGTAGTAAATTGTAGCATGCAAATTTTATCTATTGTAATTATGGATTTGTTTACATTAGAGATTCTTTTTCACGTTGTCCCAGATGAATATTTGAGTTATAATGTTTTAATTGGTCGAGAAATTTTGAGCTTGGGTTTTGAAGTAAATATTTCTCAAAATAATTTTAAAATCTGTAAATCTAAAGTAGTAAATGAATGTAGTAAATTCGAAATTATAAATTTTGATAATGTTGATACAGATGTTGATAAAAATGATAAAATAAGATTAGTTTCAATCTTAAAAGAGTATGAAAGTTCTTTTATTACGGGTTTTCCTCGTACTCGCGTCAACAGTGGTGAACTTGACATACGTTTAATAGATACAAACGTTACGGTACAGAGAAGACCATATAGACTTAGTGTAGAAGAGAGACAAATAGTTAGAGAAAGAATAAATGAGTTACTTGAAGCTAATGTTATTCGTCCTAGCAATTCACCGTTTGCTAGTCCTATCTTACTAGTCAAGAAAAAAGACGGATCGGATCGTTTATGTGTCGATTATCGTGAATTAAATAAAAATACAGTTGCAGACAAATTTCCTTTGCCACTTATTTTAGATCAAATACCGAGACTTAGAAAGGCTAAATTCTACATTAGTTTAGATATGGCCAGTGGTTTCCATCAAATTCCTATACATTCGGAATCTATAGAACGTACGGCATTTGTTACTCCTGATGGTCAATTTGAATTTTTAACAATGCCATTCGGCTTGAAAAATGCTCCTTCGGTTTTTCAAAGAGCAATTTTAAAGGCATTGGGTGAGCTCGCGTACACTTTCGTTGTAGTTTATCTAGACGATGTACTGATAATTGCAGATACGATAGAAGAAGCGTTTGAAAGACTTCGAGTGGTATTAAAAATTCTTATAGATGCGGGATTCTCATTTAATTTTTCAAAATGTTCTTTTCTCAAAACATCTGTTTCATACCTTGGGTATGAGATTCAAGAAGGACAAGTTCGTCCAAACCCTCGTAAAATAAACTCTTTAACAATGTTACCCGCTCCAAGGACCGTTACTCAGCTTAGACAGTTTATTGGCCTTGCATCTTATTTCCGACGGTTTGTCCCTAAGTTTTCACAAATCATGAAACCATTATATGCTCTTACCTCAGGTAAAAAATATATTGAGTGGACTGAGACACATGAAAACGCCCGACAAAAAGTAATTCATACTTTGACCAACGAACCCGTCTTAATTATCTTTGACCCGGATTATCCTATAGAACTGCATACCGATGCTAGTTCCGATGGGTACGGAGCAATACTCATGCATAAAGTAGACGGTAAAAATAAAGTTATTGAATACTTTAGTAAAAGAACAAGCCCAGCCGAGTCCAGGTATCATTCTTACGAACTCGAAACTATGGCCGTTGTTAAATCTATTAAACATTTTCGGCATTACTTGCATGGACGACAATTTACTGTTGTAACTGATTGTAATTCATTGAAATCTTCTCAAAATAAGATTGATCTTAATGATAGAGTCCATAGGTGGTGGGCTTATTTACAGGCTTTTCAGTTCGATATAGTTTATAGAGAAGGCAAACGTATGTCGCACGCGGATTTCTTCTCTCGAATCCCTTTGTCCGATTTACCAAAACAGGTTAATAAAATTGAAGAGAAACGCGTTAACCTCGCGGAAATATCGGTTGATTGGCTTCTTGCTGAACAACAGCGTGACTCGGAAATTTCGGAAATAGTCACCAAATTGCAAAGCGATGAGCTATCGGAAGATCTCTTAAAATCTTATGAAATTAAAGCCGGTACGCTATACCGGAAAATACAGAGAAAAGGCGAAACCCTTTGTTTGCCGATTGTACCCAGAGCATTTCGGTGGTCCGTCATTAACCATGTACATGAGTCTGTTATGCACTTAGGTTGGGATAAAACACTCGATAAGGTTTATGAGTATTACTGGTTTGAAGGTATGTCTAAATACGTACGTAAATTTGTTGACAATTGTATTACTTGTAAACTCTCTAAAGCTCAGTCAGGTAAAATTCAAGCTGAATTACATCCCATCCCTAAGACCCGCATACCTTGGCATACTGTGCATATAGATATTACAGGTAAATTGAGCGGTAAAAATAATACTAAAGAATACATTATTGTTATTATAGATGGTTTTACCAAATATGTTTATTTACATCACACCAGAAAAATTGACTGTAATAGTGTTATTAAAGCTTTAAAGGCTTCAATATTTTTATTGGGAGTTCCCGCTCGTGTGATTGCCGATCAAGGTAGATGTTTTACTGGGAAAGATTTTAAAGACTTTTGTAAATCTTTAAATATTAATTTACATTTAATAGCTACAGGTACTAGTAGGGCAAATGGTCAAGTAGAGCGTGTAATGAGTACGTTAAAAAAATATGTTCACTGCTGTTGAGTCTAATAATCGTCCATGGCAAGACGCCATTGGTGAAGTTCAGCTAGCTTTAAACTCAACCGCGAATCGTATTACCAAATCTAGTGCGTTAGAATTATTAATTGGTAAGAAGGCAAGACCTTACGGGTTGTTAGTTGATGACAACGAAAATGAAATTGATATCTCTAATGTAAGACAACGAGCGATTGAAAGTATAGAGGAAAATGCTAATTATGAGAAGATTAGATTTGATAAAAATAAAGCGAAGGTTAATAAGTTTAAAATAGGAGATCACGTTTTGATTAAGAACGAAGAACGTAATCAAACGAAACTCGATAGGAAATTTAGAGGTCATTCGTAGTAACAGAATTACTTGATAACGACAGGTACACACTAAAATCTTTAAGTAGTAGTAGAAGTTATAAGTATAGTCATGATAAGTTGAGAGAAATGCCTGAGAATTATATTCCTAATGAGTTGGATGTTTCCTCGGACAATGAAAGTTGTGCCGAGGAGACTGTTGATGTTGGTCCTGAAACAGGGACTATGGTTTAAAAAGAGACCACCAATGACGCAATGCACTAATGGCTGGCAGCAGGTCGTGGACCTGGCATTTTTATTTTTCGCACATGCATCAGTGTGTAGTCGTAACTGCAAACTAAATTAGTGGCTAATGTTAGTTTGATCAGGGCGCGATGGGCACCTGATGATGTGTCGGGCAGGTAGATGTGGCAACTACAGAATATGTATGATACTGTATGTGGCATACAGGGTAGCCTAGAGATAGTGCAGAGGTCTATTGGTGGAGGAAATAAAATCTTATTTGACAGTTAAATGATAAGGAATAATGATTGATGGCTTTTCGATCTCTTGAGTACTGTACGATGACTATTTAGGATAATGAATAATTAATGGATTTCTGTTACTCGAGAGGACTTCTGAATCTATCTTTTGTACTTTAACTATTGTAAAATGCTTTATAATGACCGAGGTCAGTTGAAAACAAAAATTAAAATACCACTGTAACTCAATGTTTTAGATACTCCCGAGGGCGTGTGATTGTCAGAATGGCCGTGTCGGAGAATAAAGTACAGTGGAGTATCTTCCGACAAAACGATGAGAATATTCTTTAGAATATCTGTATTTTTAGTAGTTTTAAGAAATGTACTATTACTTGTAATATTTTGTAAAATAAGGTTTAAATTGTTTTATTGCGGTAGGCTTAGGCCTAGGTAGGCACATGGTTGTCAACGTAGTCGGGATCCCAGGACGATAGGGGTATCATAAAATTAATAAGGAAAAGGAAATATGCAGTAGGCATATTATTTGAGAATATTGAGAAAAGGTAGTCTTGCTTTGGAACCCAGATCGAACAGACGTCCTGGTGATCGCGAATTCGTTATTTCCCTGAGCCTCGGTCTATCGCAAGTTGTTTTAATATTATTTGAATTCTAAATTAAATTAATCTTATATTATAATTCGTGTACTACTGAGTTATTGATAAGTGATAATTATCATTTGTAATTATTTCATTGTACGAGTTATCTACTCATTTTTATTAATTGAACTTTATTATAATCTTATATATTCTCCTCTTGTAATAATAAAAATGAGTGAAACACAAAACGTTGAATCCCTGACAAATCTCCTCGCCTCTCCGACATATATATATTATAGTATACATAAACTTTTGAACTGACGGTGGTATTGGGGTCTGAGGGATGTGAAACGCGAAGATATGTCGAAATTTTCCGGTAGTAGAATCGTGGTACCCATTACCACACGTAGCTTTCTTATGAAATCTACCTAAAATAATCACAGATACAAGACTTGATATAAATTCTTAATTATCTGTAGTCTAAATCATTTTTATTTACCGATCTTACATACATTACACTGAAGATGCATAATAACTAGGTATGTTTGACATAGGGGTTATTCTTGCATAAATGAGTTCTGTAGAAATAACAGATTTTCTGCCATGTATAACATGTAGATAAAAATGTATAAAATGTAGATATTTATTTTAATTTGTTTGATTTAATTTAATTTAACGGTAATAATAATTTAGTTAGTAACAGTATATTTCCGTTTTTATTTTGGTGTCAAATTTTTATTTAAATTGTGATGCGTGAAACAGCAATCAAAAGTGAAAAGTAGTGTGAATTAAATTCTTAATACTACTTCCCGCGATTAGCATCCTGTGAATTACAAATTACGTGTGGTAACTTACAAAGTTTTATATACTGTTTTGGTGATGTATTGATATCATCTCAAATAGAAGAACAGATATTAACAGATCACATCTATTAAATAAGACAGTAAATAGTTCTTTATATCTTTATTAGTTCCTGAATTACTGATTTTTTTTTATAACGCAAAAATAAATGTCAGTGCTCAGAAGTAATAAAAAGTATAAACAGATGCTAAGGAGAAATTATATCTAGAATTAATTACACTTCTACATGAATTAATTTTTCAGTTTAATAAACAAGATGTGAATTCGATGACTAGGTTAAATTATACTGCCAATTAAATTTCTCGATACAGCAAACTGAAAACAAAGAACCATTTTTCTTTCAACGTACTTCATTTCAAGGTTGAAGGATAATTATTTACTTTATCTGTTAAACCAAAAAAAAAAATCCAATAGTTTTATTGAAGTCAGTTCTAGCTTTCCATAGTTATTCTCGAAAAAACTTAAAATTAATAAAGCAGATTTAGCAGTTTAAATAAAAGTTAAATGTATTAATTTCGGTAATAATTCACTTTACAGTGCGAAAACCCAGAGATATCAGAGAAAATTAAAAAATTAATTTTCAGTAAACTAGTAAATCTAAAAAATCTTGAAAGTAATTTATAAATCTAAGACGTCGGATTTAGCACTCTTTGTTTCTATAGATCTACGAACTGAATATCCAGAAACGTTGATGAACATTTTGAAAAGTAAAAACGGTCTGTTATACATGAAAACAATTAATAATAAGTTAATTATGCGATTTGTTTTTAATTATATCTCGGAACATAAATTAAGTGACAGTATGTATTACTACTCAGCAATAGCCAAATCAAGAAGTAAGTTGTGAAGTAGAATACAATCTAATACTTAAAAAATTGATGAGCTATTAAGTTTGACGTTAACTAATACAACCAAAACCACTACATTATTCTTGGAACGTTCTACAATATTCCAAGAACATTAAAGTAATCAAGTGCTTGTGAAATATATCTAGAATATCCCTGGAATGTCATTAAAAAGATTATAAATAATTTATATAGATCACTAAAACATGTCTTATTATAGTTTATATTATTTAAATTCACTGCCAGTGCTCAAGTATAACATAAAATAATTCTCCCAATGTGAAACAGTCTATAACAAATCAAATTAAATATAAACACATACAAATCATTACCAAATATAAAAAACATCAGGGTAAACAAACCCTAACAACCACAAAATGTTTCCAAAACATCAATTAGATAAATAGAAAAATATGTTAGGCGCTCAAATATAGCATAAAAATATTCATTAAACATAAAGTAACATCAAAGTCCAAGAAAAAAAAAATCCAAATAACTGCCTTAATAAACATCGGTACCAAGGCATTATAGTACCAAGGCAACATAGCAACTAAGGCATTATCACGAAATATTTAACTTTTAAGCAACAATTCATAATTAATGCAGTAATTATCCTCCAAAATGCACACCAAACTTAATTAGCAACCTATTTAATAAAAACAATTCAAAATACACTTGTTACAACAAAATTGACTTTAGTAATTCAGAAACCTAGGCAACCAGTAAGGTTACCTATTCGTAAAACTCTTAGAAAGGACTTTTAATTAACTCAGTGTAACATAAATCATTGTCTAAAACCAAAAACACTAATATTGGAACACTACAAACACAAAACATTGTAGAAATATAATGTAATGATTCATACATTAAAGGTACATACATTGATACATACATTAAAGGTTATGCTTATCTTTTAATTGTATATGTCTATTAACTTTTTCAGTAAATCCAAAGGCAAACCCTTAAACGTACAACAGAAAATTTCTGTAGAGCAATCTACAACTATTCGTTTACTCGTAAGTCAATCACATTGCTAACAATTGAAAAAATACAACAAACTCTGATAGCATTTTGTTTATAAAAAAACAATATTAAATTTATCATCAAGTATGCCATATAAATCGTCATTACATTTATCTTATGTCTGATTCCTAAGTCCAGACATGATCCTAATGCCTATAAGTTGTGAAGATTAACCAGCCACTGTTGGAATTATTGCCTTCATTTATCGTTTGTTTGTTTAGAATGAATATGACTACAAAAAATATAGTTTTACCTTTTATTCTTACGTAAGTCAAAGCGAAATATGGAATTTTTTATCATATTTATGTTTTTAATTTAAGTTTTCATACTTTAAACTATTATTGTACCTATGATGTTATATTGCTTGGTCGGGCTCGACATTTTTTCCTGATTTTAAAAACATGTTTTTCATTTCATCAAAAACACTATGAAACAGTACACCGTTATATATGTATAATGAGACGTCTTTATTAAAACTCTCGTACCTGATGACTGAATCTTTTAATTAAATACTTTCAACACGTAAATTAAAAACAAAACTTATCGGTACTTGCGACATAGTCAGCTAAAAATGATTTATAAAAGAGCGTAGAAAATTTTAAAAATTATTATAATTAAACTGATTAAATTACGTTTTAAAGAAGCGTGTTAAATTGAGATTATTTTATTTTAATTTTACGTTTGGGATTTATTTTACCGGTATTTTCACAAGAAAGGTGCGATTTGCCCAATCCTTGACGAGAATTGAACCCGAAATTATCGATTCTAAATGCCTCCATGCAAACCATTGACCAAATGACGGACTATTTAAAATAATAACTGTTGCTCTTTATTAAAATGTTTGCATAAATCAGAAAAGACTGGAGAATTACATGAAATCATATGAAATATGACCAAATACATATAATCTGTATTAAATAACGATAATAATAATAAATCACAACTAACTAATCCTCTTAATTAAGAATGAAAACAATAATTCTTATAAAATTTTGAGTAGACTGCGCAGAGAGGGTACTGTCACTCGACTGAAGGTGACAGAAGATTCAAACGTTTATTTTTGTCGTACTTGATAACAGGGTAACAGCTGCATTTTCTAAAGGCTTAGTGGCATTAGAAATTTAATTTTAATGTTCATAAGAAAATAAATTCATTTCATACCGTTACAATTTTAAAATAGAGCAGACTGATTATTGAAGTTTCGTTAACGTTAAGAAATTATGTTTTAGGTGTCGTCAACTCAACCCACCGGGTTGGTCTAGTGGTGAACGCGTCATCCAAAATCAGCTGATTTGGAAGTCGAGAGTTCCAGAGTTCAAGTCCTGGTAAAGTCAGTTATTTTTACACGGATTTGAATACTAGATCGTGGATACCGGTGTTATTTGGTGGTTGGGTTTCAATTAACCACACATCTCAGAAATGGTCGAACTGAGAATGTACAAGACTACACTTCATTTACACTCATACATATCATCGTCGTTCATCCTCTGAAGTATTATCTAAACGGTAGTTACCGGAGGCTAAACAGGAAAAAGACAGGACAGGTGTCGTCAACTTACCCACCGGGTTGGTCTAGTGGTGAACGCGTCTTCCCAAATCAGCTGATTTGGAAGTCGAGAGTTCCAGCGTTCAAGTCCTAGTAAAGCCAGTTATTTTTACACGGATTTGAATACTAGATCGTGGATACCGGTGTTTAGCGGTTGGGTTTCAATTAATCACACATCTCAGAAATGGTCGACCTGAAACTTTACAAGATGACACTTCATTTATAATCATACATATCATCCTCAATCATCCTGTGAAGCATTATCTGAAAGGTAATTACTGGAGGCTAAACAGGAAAAAGAAATAAAAAATTGTCATCAGCTTAACCCACTAGGTTGGTCTAATGGTGAACGTGTCTTCGCAAATCAGCTGATTTTGAAGTCGAGAGTTCCAGCGTTCAAGTACTAGCAAAGGCAGTAGTTACTTTCATACGGATTTGAATACTAGATCGTGGACACCGGTGTTCTTTGGTGGTTGGGTTTCAATTAATCACACATCTCAGAAATGGTCAACCTGAAACTTTACAAGATGACACTTCATTTATAATCATACATATCATCCTCAATCATCCTGTGAAGTAATACCTGGCGGTGATTACCCGAGGCTAAACAGAAAAAAGGAAGGAAGGTGTCGTCAGCTTATGGTGACGTCTGCCCGTTTACCCTAATATATACTTATAAGATGCCGTAACCTTTTAATGGAAATATAATTTTATTTCAAAATGATCATTATTTAGCCTGTTGGCAATTGAAAACCTATCTATTTTGTTTAAAGTTTGAAATAGATTTTTATATATTGTAAGTAATTTCTTAAATATTTTATCGGTCAAAATGCCTTAATGTAGAATAGTTGATATGATAAAATCTAAAGAAAGTCATTGATATTGACGTATAAAAAAATAAATCACCATTGTTTCAAATTTTATTTGCCTAGTATAAAAATTTTGTTTAATTTATCAACGAATATTTTAGATTAATCTAAAAATGAAAACACTAATTTTTTAACTCCAAAACGCGCCTTATATTCAAATATACCACTTCCAAGAGAAGTAATTTGTTCTTATATCCGTAAACGACTTCAAAGTGAACGAAATTTTTTTAAATGAGAAGATTTTTTTTTTCAATAATTCAATTATAGTACACTATAAAAACACTTTCCCGTTGTAGGTTAAATATTGACCAGTTTTTGCATTTGAATAAAGAAAAATTCTATCTTCTCGTTAGAGTAAATTCCATTCTGTTAGTGATGTTTGTACCTCAGATAGTACTGAACTCCTTAACCTATTTATCTTACTTTTAACGCACTGTTTTCTTTTTCTTTTCTTTTTTATATACAGTGGATGTTGATTCAATGAACAATTCCCTAGCTGTAATACGGTGTGGTGACACAGATGTTCCATTCCATCACAAATCGCTTCAGCGCTGTTGCCTACAAACGTTGCTCGTTTCTTCAGTTCTCTCTTCTTTTCCTCAGCACCTTTTTCTTTCTCTTATTTTCATCTTTTCTCTTCTCTGGTACACTCACTCACACATATATGCTTGATTTAACTCTTCCTTTCCGACCAGCTTCTTTTTTTGTACTTTGTTTTTTCTTACACGGAATTTTGGGTTCGGTTTCACAGACTTCGATCTGAATTTCTGTCAACTTTTCTTTCGTCCTTAAATTGGAATCCTTTTTTTCTGATAATAATGTATTAAGGTTGCTCTTTATATAGTAGTACAATTAACTCGTATATCTAAAACATAAAACGTATAATATAAGCCAAACGCATTTCGTAAACTTATGTACATTTGTAAATTCGCTCATTACTTAAATTTCTAAATTGTTAAATTTTACTCCACTTTATATTCTACTTTAAAACAATTTTATTTCATTGCAAAATTATTTTTTTATTACATCACTTTGATGTACTGTTACTTTTTCTTTTTCCTGTTTAGCCTCCGGTAATTACTCCTCAGATAATACTTTAGAGGATGAATGATGATGATATATATGATTATAAATTAAGTGTAGTCTTGTACAGTCTGAGTTCGACCATTCCTGAAATATGTGATTAATTGAAACCCAACCACTAAAGAACACCGGTATCTATCATCTAGTATTCAAATCCGTGTAAAAATAACTGACTTTACTAGGACTTGAACGCTGGAACTCCCGACGCGTTCACCACTTTCGTGACGCGGGAACCACGTTCCCGAGGCGGGAAGACGCGTTCACCACTAAACCAACCTGGCGAGTTTTTTTTTTTTTTTTTTTTCTCTACTCTCCCCGACCGGATATCCAATTAAGTATACTCAGTCGGGGAGAGTGTCCTTTTACTCTCAAAGGAGGCATCCCCCACCCGCCGGCTATACGTCCGGCACGGCAGGTTGGCCTCCCCGGTCTCGGATCTTTTGTTTTACATTGCCTGCCTCTAATCCCCCGCTTTAGAGCCAAGGTCCGGCTATGCCGTCCCCCAGCGCCTCAGCAGGGAACCGGGACTCGGTCTTTACGCCTTTGGCCTCTAATCGACAGCGCCGACCCCACAAAGAGCCTAGGCTCCCGCAGGGACGACCCCGCCGACCGGGACTTGGTCTTTTATTTTAACCCAAACTCAAACTCCCCTGGAGTTCACCCCCTTCTCAGGTACCCGCACACCAAGGCGTACAGGCCCTCCATGGAGTGACTGTCCGCCCTACCCTACTGTTTATACTCCCATTCTTCTGTCTTCATCCTCTTTGGCCCGCAGGACCTCCCCGGCGAACCTGCGGAACCATTCCCAGTTCTCATTGTTGTACCCCAACCAGTTTATGAGATTTTCTGGTGTAAGACCATTACTATTTGACCTCTGTTAACGGCCCATCTTGGACATATGAACAACGTATTTTCGGCATCGTCGTTCTCTGGACAATAGATGCTCTGCGGGGTGGCTCTCTTCCCGATCCTATACAGATACTGACCGAAAGAGCCGTGCCCCGACAGTAACTGTGTCATGTAAAAATTGACATCTCCGAGTCTATTGTTATTCCAGGTTTTAATATTAGGGATTAGGCGTCTGGTCCATTCTCCCACTCTGGACCCTGCCCACTCTTCTTGCCATTCTCGTTCTATAATCCCTTCCATCTCTTCTTTCGACATACCGCTGTGTCTGAGGGTTCTGGCTTTTATCTGAAGGTCTATGGGTAGGACCCCGGTCAGTACGCACAGCGCGTAATACGATACCGTACAGTAACTAGCAGCTACACGCAGCAATGCCAGTCTATGGACACTTCTCAACTTCTTTTTATTTCGCTGTATGTTCATTGCCGCCCCCCATATGGGAGCCGCATACAGTACCTCCGAAGTGATAGCCGCGGTTATCAATCTTCGAATAACCATTTTAGGTGTGCCGAGGTTTTTAAATAATCCTCTTAATCCCTTTACAGCAGGAGTAACTCTCCCACAAATCATATCAATATGCTTGCTGAACCTTAAACTTTTGTCCAGAAGTACCCCCAAGTATTTTGTTTCTTTTACTTCATCAATTCTCTGTCCTCTGATATTTAGATTCACACTTCTTAATGGTCTTCTACCCGAGAGGACCAGGCAACAGGATTTATTAGGAGCTATTTCTAATTTGTTATCCTCCATCCATTCATCTATTGTTCTAAGCGTTTGGTTTGCCTTGTTCTCCAGTTCATTAATATCTCTGTCTTCTACTAATATTGCGATATCATCCGCGTATCCTACTATCGATACCCCTTCGGGGTAGTTCAGCCTGAAGATTTTATCATAGAAAACATTCCATAAGGTTGGGCCAAGGACAGATCCCTGCGGCACCACTCCGAATACCTGAAATATGGCTTTCCTTTCTAGGGTTTTGACCTCTATGAACCTATTTTGCAGATATTGATCTATCTGATTTACTAAGTATTTACTTATTTGCATGGCTTGAAGCGCCTCAATGATGGCTGTCCAGGGGATCGTACCAAATGCGTTTCTAACATCAAGCATTATGATCATGGGGATTTTTCTAGTCCTCCATGTACCGCTTCTGCAATTTAATGCCCAGTTTTTTACCTTCTCGACTGCGGTCACCGTGGACGGTCCCTTTCTAAATCCGTATTGTTCCGGATGTAGACATTGTTTTTCCTCTATTTCCTCTCTAAGTCTATTTTCTAACAACCTTTCAACTACTTTTCCCATATTATTTATTAGCGTAATCGGTCTATATGCTGTGTTCTTTTGAATTTGTCCTGCCTTTGGGAGGAAGACTGTTCTTGCTTCCTTCCAGCATTCAGGGAAGCTTCTATTTTGTAGGCCGTAGCTGGCTACATCGACTATTTCCCAAGGTACGATCCTAGCTATTATCTTAATGATGGCCGCTGGGATGCCATCTGGGCCGGGGCTTTTCTTATTTTTTAATTTATTTATAGCTTCCATGACCTCTTTTTGTGTAAATCTTCCTCCCTGGCAATCTATCACCTCTCTATTATATTGCTCCTCCGTTCTGGGGAATAACTTTCTGATCTGCAACGCAGCCGTTTCTTCATTCAGTGTCGGAGCTTGTCTCCCAAGCCGCTTGGTTACTATTTTGAAAGCCCTTCCCCACGGATCAGCATTCAACTCCTCGCATAGTTCTAACCATTTCTTTCTTTTGGCCTGCTTTATGAGGAAGTTAAGCGTCTTTCTCGCTTGCCTATATTGCTCTGTCGCAATGTTACATCCTATTTCCGAACCAACTCTAGCTCGCAACCTCTGGGCCGTCCTCTTGTGTCTTTGCATAATTCTACGCTGTTCCTCTATCTCCCTGGACCACCAGTAGACCATATTATGTTTAATATTATTTCTCCTCGGTATGTTCGCCATCTCTTCTTTAACTATATTTTGGAATATTTCAGGTGTTATCTGAGTACTATTTCTAATTCTATTTGCCGCATTATTAGCCACTATATACATCTGTTGATCAGACAGTTTGATATTGTTATTTATCTGTCTTATTTCTGGCCGTTGCTCTCTGAAGTTAACAAAGATGGCTCTGTGATCGCTGGCTGTTTCGTCATTAAGAACCATGAAATCAGCTGCATCAGTGCGCATCCTTCCATCAATTATAACTAAATCCAGGACCGATTGATGCCCTCTTGCTTGGTAGGTGGCTGTTCCGTCATTAATACATGTCATTCCTGTCGCTGCCAGCAATTCCTCCAGGAGTTTTCCTCTAGCGTTCGAGGAGACCGCTCCAGTTAGAACAGTCCTGCAGTTAAAGTCTCCAAGGACTACAATTCTCTTCCGAGCTCGTATAATGACTTGTTGGAGGTCAAGGAGTCTGTTCTTAAGAGATTCCCTACTGCAGTTAGGGCTGATATATACACCTATTATAATCTTATCGCTTACCTCAACAGCAATGAGTCCGTCACCTCTATCATACAGATCATAATCCACATTTCCAACGATCTTTCTAATTGCCACATCACCATTCCCATCGGTCAGCCACTGTTCTCTGGCCGCCGAATACACATTAGGTTCGGTGGCCACCAGGAAGTCCGCTTCGTATCTAGCTGCTATTTCTATGCTCAAATCACTAGAGAGTAGGCTCCTGTTATTATTAACTAGTATTACTTTAGTCATGACCTTTGTTACAGCATGGGTTCCCGGTCCTATGTGAAATGGCTCCACAGTCCAGGCATATGGTCGCCTCCTTGCAATCTTTAATTACATGGCCGGGTTTACCACAGTTGAAGCAGAGGTTTGAACGGTCCTGGCCTCTGCACTCTCTTCTGCTGTGACCGACATCCCAACATCGATGACATTTCTCTATATCCGTCCGGATGTAGACCCTGCAACTCACCCACCCTACTCTCAGCCTTGCTGCAATTAATTTCGTTGCATTCCTTTGACTTGTGACCACCGTGGCATTTTCTGTGTTTCCAAATGCCTCCCTTAGTGATGTGACCTGAAAGTTTTCTCCTTGTCCTAGTACCTTCTCTACCGCTTCCCTGACCTCTCGCTCAGTCGTTCATGTCTTTTACATGAACGACTGTTCTGCGGTCTCCTCTTGTTCTTATATCCACCTGGAGATCCTCTGCTCTGTTCTTCAGCAGGGAGGAAAACTCCCCCACCTTCTGCGCCCCGCTAATTCGGACCTCTAGTTGTTGATCCCTTCCCTGTTTAATTGACAGTATTTCGCCGGCCTCCTCAACCTTAACCTTTTCTTTCATGGTTTTCAACAGATCGGCATAAGATTTACCGGGGGCCCTTACTACGACCGTTTTACTTTCAACGATCGGGGGGGTTCCCCTTCTTGTTGATACCGACCTCGACCTTGCCCTCCCTTGTTCGCTCAGGCTGGGGAGTAACATCCTCGGCAAGGTCTTACCCTTCCTCATCATGTATATTACCATTTTTCTCACTATGATGCCCGCTGGACCACTGGGAACCACAAAGACAGCTGACTCCAGCTTACCTACAGCTCTTCGTGAGGCCTTTATAATATGAGAGGCCATTATCTTATCTCCTTCTCTAGAGTCATAGATTACCGTGTACCTAGTTCCGGTATTTGTGATCTTTCCATCTTCGAGGATGGTGGAGTCTTGTAAGATCATTGCCCCAGGTGCCGTCCCAGCATACCGGCTGGATGGCTTTAATCCATTCAAATCGATGAAAAAACAGCTGCCATCTCCTGGTCTTAGATCTTTCTCCTGGGTCAGCCTGTTCATTACCCAGGTTGACCATCGTGTGGGTAATCTGTCTATCAGTTGTTCATCTGTCAGCTCTACATCTAGAATATCTGACATCTCGTTCCTGCCATGACTTTCGGTTTGCGTACTTTGGTCAACTGTGTCTGGAGTCTCATCATTTATTCGTTGTAAATCTTTATAAATTTCTGTCAGCTCCCTCTCATGAGCCTTGATTGCCGTTACACTGGCCTCGCCAGTTAGTTGCCTAAGCTGTAATAGTGCATTACCCAGCCTGTACGTAACCTCCTTCAAATTAAGGGGGGCCTCCTCTTCTTCTGATGAGCCTGCTCTCGGCCGCTTGGCGGTTCTCCCCTCTACTGTCTTCCACTTTGCTTTTCCTTGATTTAATCCTGTAATGTCCATGTCTTCTGAGACTTCAGAAACACTATCCCTCCTTCCGGCAGTTCCCCTCGAGGGCCCAGCCTCTGGAGAGGCCTTATCTTCTATTGGAAGCAAGCTTCGTCTTCTCATGACTCGGATTCAAAATCAGGGGTTGATTCCAAGTCCTATGATACCCCACACGGGCGGGTGCCCCCAAAAAAATTTGGGGGGGTTTGGGGGTGAAGTAAAATGTAAGTGTCCAAATCCGGGGTCAAAAATTTTGGGGGGGTCAAAATATGAGGGGGGGTCAGAAATCTTTGGTTTCGGATAGATATTTGGGAATTTTGGTTCTGGAATTATGGTAAAAACTATAGGAGATATGGAGGATAGGAGTTTGCCCGTGTAAAGTATCGCAAACACAAAAAAATTTCTACTAGTACACAGTAAAACTTCTGAAAATGTTACATGTCCTTGTTTACTTGTATTTCAATGACGTCACGAACAAGCCAGAGGTTGTCGCTTGACTTGCAAAATTTGTCTCTATATAAGTTAAATGTATATACTTAAACACTTAAAAAAAAACCTTATTCAAAGTACTTTTTAACTCACTCTGTCCGTGTAGTTGTATTTACTTACAATCCCACACCTCTTCGGTTCTTAACCGTTGTCCAAAAGGGCTGTAGCACTAAAAGTTCTCTACACTTTCCTCAAAATTTTGTATTTTCAACAAAAAAAAAAAACACCAAACCGAAACTCAAAAAACTTTGCACTTGTGTCCATTAACCATACCACTATAATTTCCGATGTCCGTATCCAGTAAAAAATCCAAAAAACCCAATCAAAAAGTAAAATATCGCGGAGCTAGGAAACACGTCTGCACTCGATGCCGTCCACAACTCGACTCAACCTGGCGAGTTGATGAACTGTTACTGCACGATCACAACACCTGCTGGTCGAAATGTAGCAGAATAAAGAAGATACGATCAAGTGATGCCAAGCCATCAATAGAAATTACCTGATTAATATTCTATATCATTTATTACCAATTAATTCTGTTATTATTTGCACAGAATGTTTTAAAATAAAGTTTTCTTAACACCAAGATAATTCTTTAAATATATATCTACTTTTAATTGTAGCGAAAGTAATCTTTTATTATTGACTCATTAAGAAATAGTTTTAAAAATTAATAAAATATTTTAACCCAGATAAAACTAATTTTCATTCCGGTTTTGAATTATTCGAGTGTTTGACTAATTAAGTTCATAAATATTTATAACAACGTAAAATTACATTCTCTTACTCTTCGAGAGTAACATTACTTTTCAAAATGTGACAAAATGACTTTTTGTTATGAATATTTTTAAAATTAAAGCAGTATTTGGAAAGGTTTATTTCATTAAAAAATTCTAATAACTTAGGTAATTTTTCTTAGTCAATTTTCCTTCTTTAACTTCCAAGATTTTGAATACGCGGATGCAACCTTTTGCTGTAATTTTCCATTCGTTAGCCAATAAACGGCAAAAGAAATGTTTAATTCTGATCATAGTATCAAGATCAAACAATCTTCCATTTATTAGCGCCAAAACATTTTATTAGCACATATATGTAAAAAAATCCTAATTTTTAAAGCCGGTTAATTTTCTGTTTTGTAACTAGTTAAATACATTCAAGCCAAATTTTAGTTTTCTCGGTTAAACTAATAATTTGTCTATGTCTAGTGGGTATTTAAGAATTACCCAAAATACTAAAAAGTTTAGTTCTAGACTCTTTCTTTTCTCTCTCACTATGTTCATAGCCTACTACATTTTATAACTCTAATTTTTGTACTGAAATTCTACACATTATTCAAAAGACTAATGATAGTTCTATGAAAATGTTTTGTGATAAAGATAATTGATTTTTGTTTTTAACAACGGTACTTTTTTCTTAAATGGACAAATATGCTTGTCGTAGATGACAAGTTTCGTTTAGAAAATGTGGTGAGTGGAAATATTATCCAATGATAAGATTTAGATGTTAAAAGTTATTTTTGATAGAATAATTAAATACGACTGCAACAATTTTTTTCTCTAATTGAATTTTTTTTAGCCATTTTATATATAGGACTGCCAGTTATTGTTATAATTCCGAATAAAGTTTATTAAATTATAACATTCCTACGCAGTCGTGGACGGTTTTATTTGAGAAATACGACCATTTACCTACCAATAATAGTAACGGAATCGATAACCGAATAACTTGTATAGCCCGTGCAAGGCTTAGTAAAGAAACTGATTTTTTACGTAACGTAATCTAAAAAATTTTTTAAATCTTTCCACATATATCAGCAATCGAAGGTTTTTACTGAAAATCTTTCGTTACATTATTAGAACTCGCTTAATAATTTTAAGTTTCCTTTATGAACATCTTATCCATTATCGGTTATATTTGTCACCGTATCATTTTAAAGTGTATACGGTAATACATTTTAAAATAAAACCAAAATACAAAAATCGTAAGGAGGCTAAAAATCTGAATGAAGGAAAATTTTAACAAAATAGGCTGTGTAAAGCTAACAAGTCTTTTAAAGCTAACAATATTAAAATTACTTAATATTATATTTTCATTACTCAATACTAATGACACTGTACTCGCAAGCCTAGTAATAATAATTCATAGAGAGTTGGAAGCCGTAAACCGCATTCAGCTTTTCTTGGCCTACAGCTGCCTTAACGTGTAAAATCTGAAGAGCTTAAAAAGTTCTGAGCACCGAAACTTTTAAATTATTATATCATGATGCTTTGTTATAACAAGTGAGTTTCATTAGCTTTTAATATTGCCTGTACAAACATTTTCGGCGACTTACTTCTAATGTATTCCGTTCTCTTTTAGCACTACTAATAATTTAATTAAAAAACAATTATTTAAACTTCGATATCGGTTATCTATTTCATAATTAAAAATTACTTGTGTAAAATATTTTTATAACGTTTTTTAAAGTGTTATTTTTATTTATCGTTCGATATATTAATCTAGTGGATGTTATAATAAGAAACTAATAATGAATTATTAATTTTAATTTTTAATTTTATATAATATTAAAGCAGATGAAAAATCTTTAGACTCAAATTTGATAATAAATAACCTCAGTTTGGAATTCTTAAAATAATATTATCATAAAACATAAAATTCATTGAACTTTTAGCGTACGATTACTTAACATGAGAATGAACATTTATATAAGTGTATTTCTTTTTTAACTTTTTTATACTTTTCAGTTTCCATAAATTTATTGGAATTTTTTTTAAAATGTTTTGTTACTTTTTTAACAATAGAAGGTTTTATTACACCAAGAGTAAATAATTGAAAAGTTTTTCCAGTAAAAATATATTAATTTTTATTTTATTTGGAATTACATATTATATTTTAAACAAAAATTCTGCGATAAAATTAGTTATCAATAACTATTTATTAATTATTAAAATTTATAATTATTAGATTATATTATTAGATTTATAACTATTAGATTATTTAAAATAATCTAATCGAAGAAACTATTAAAAAATAGACGAATCATTACGTTCCGTTTTCACTATTTTCTGTTCTAAAATATATGTAACGGATATAGAATGTTTCAGTCGATTTTTTAATAGAAAATTGCGTAAATTTACCGGAAAAGAGCCTAAGATCAATCATTTATTAGTAAGATATTTTAAAAGTAATTACTTTTCTTTGTATAAAATTAAAAAAAAAACTTCTTGCAGTTACTTCTAATTATATTTCTGTCCAAGATTATTTTATTATCAGAGCAAAAGAACACTAAAACATACTTTAACAAAATTGATGAATAATAATTAGAATATTTTTTCTTTATCCCTCTCTCTTTATTTTTGAATATCATTTAACATGATAATATTTTGGACTTTTTTTCTGAACGACGTGAAACGTGAAACACTTCTTACAATTTATCATGCGCTGATCACATCAAAGTTTTTTGTTAAACAAATGTTACAACCTTTTCAAAGAGCAGTTTTTAAAACTGATCAAATAATACAGAATTAATCCCTGTTTGTAGACCTTTTAATAATCTTTTCATTTAATTTTTTTTGTTTATTTTTTTTTAATTTTATAAGAAGGGAGATTAAATGTTCAAAATTTTCTGTTGTATATATTTGACTGTGAATTATATTTTTCAGATTATTGTTGTATATTGCTATATAAAGGAATAAAATTGTAAATATATATATATATATATACTCAATTTATTAAAACATTTTTAGTTTCAGACATTTTTTATTTAACATAACTATAAAATTTCTACTAATCTCGATTAATATTTTATTTATTTAGAACCATTAGATAATTGTATGTGGTGAGCATTTAAATATTTGATAACTGTTCAGCTTAAATTCAGTATTAAGCTTAACTATTTATTTTTGATTTGCTAAATTTCACTTAAAAGTCAGTTGATCACCATTAAAAATAATGAATATTCATTGAAAAGACAAAATAAAATGACATAGAAGACAGTCTCTTTACTTTGAATAAGAACCGATATGATGCCTTGCAAGAAGAATTGTATGTAATCTATTAACAATAATGCTCTCACATATGACCGCTTAAAAATATTTATCGATTTAGTATTTGAGATCAATTTTTTGGGCTCCTTGTTCTCAAAATATTAAGTTTTCTAGATATTCTTTTAAGAATTATAGTTTTATTCCCTTTTATTTTCTTTTTATGCCTTCTGCTGGATTTGTCACATGAACTTTCATCTTCTGATTCCTTCACTTTTCGTTTTAATATCGTGGATCGAATCTTCAGTACCCCAGATTCTAGCAATTTTTTATTTTTATTTTTCATCAAAATTTTTCGTTTTTTCATCATTACTTTTGCGTTTTCATTATTCCACGCCTTACTTTCTATTTGGTTATTACTTTTATAATTTATGGAAGAAGTTTTATTGAGAGGAAAGTTTAAAAAATTCGAACTTAGCTCTTGTTGCCATTTTGTAAACTCCTCTGATGTAATCTTCACACTAAACCTTGGAGTAGGAGAGTGACGGAAACTTTTATTACTTTTTTCCGTTACGAAATCGTCTTCGTCATATATATCTACTTTTATTCCACCACCAGTTTCTTTGCTATCCGAGACGTTAAATAATTCTAAATCAAAACCGGTTTCATTTTGTGCGAAAGTACGAATATTCTTTAACGGTCTGTGCAGATTAATAAGAGAATCACAAGCACCCGGATACTTTCGTTTCCACTCTTCAAAGGATTTTTTTGATCCAAAATAACTGACCATTAACTGTTCAAAATTCGTAGGTTTTTGAACATCCACGACATCTCTTTTTAGCATTCCAAATACATCGTTTACGTTTAAATTATCCTCCGAATCGTTCATGATTATATCGATTGCGTTGAAAAATTCTTCTGCTCGTGGAATCGGTTGTTCGGGGGATATATTGTCGTTAGGATTGTGAATAGCTTGCAATTCAGGAAACTGAACAAGCATCCTAAGAGATTTGTACACCCGTTCTGGAGTAAGATTCATTTCTCTTAATGTGTTGTAAAGGTTCATCGGATGTATTTGGGTCGCTTGAAATAGTTTTAACGCAGCCGATATAGACTTTTTCTTAACTTCTTCCAAGCAGCGATATACGTGATACGGGTTGTAGTTTTTGCTATATAAATATGCCGCAACTTCTCGAGGATGCCACGCTTTGAATCGGGTTCTGTTGAAGTATTTTTCTTCATCTGACTCAATTGACTCTCGCATAGAAGCGAAAGGATCTTCGGTAGTTATTTTTATAGTTGTCCTATACGGGTTAGATGGATCCCACAACTTCTTACAGCTGCAAAGACTGCCGATGAGAATCACTGCCATACAACCGACTCGGGTTCCCTCCTGGGAACCCACATAACGTATTAAAATTTGACGATAAGCATATTATTATATACATATTTGATATAGACTACGAAATATATAATTGCATTAAAATATTCAAAGGTAAAATTATCTTGCAACAGTTTTTATAAACTTTTATTCACTTTTAGAAGAAAGGTGAGAAATAAGATATGTTCTGAAATTATATTTTGTCCACAAAAAAAAAATTAAGCATTTATACTACTAATATAGAAGGGTAGTAAGATAAAAAAAATCGTAATCATGATTTTTCTTGTAAAAAAAAATAATAAATACATGGAGAATGCAAGAAAATTAACGTTAACACAAATAAATTGTTTTTTATAATTAGTTTACGTTTATGAAATATTCTTCTTTATGTTTCTGTTCTATTATTTATTAAGAACATAAGCTATCAAGCTACATTTAATCGCATCAAAAACAATAAAGATTTTAATGAAGAAATTTAATCACATCAGTTGCCAACATCTTTATATGAAATATTTAAAAATATGTCTTTTGGATACTTTTCCAGACTTAAAAAGTCTTTAAAAAAAGATATATATATATATATATATATCTCACAAAACCAATTTCCCAACATTTTTTAACAAATGGCTTTTTTGTGATACTATATGATTTATCTTTATATAACAGAAATTATTAAGCAGGCTATTAAGATTAAATAAATGGTAGTTTATAGAAACTTGATAAAGATGAATAATGTAAAATTAGTTTATTCTTCAGACATAATTACAGTGTCATCTTATAACAAAATTTAAAATTAGATTTTTGGATTAAATATTAAATTCAACATGTGTGTGTGTGTGTGGTGTGTGTGTGTGTGTGTGTGTGTGTGTGTGTGTGTGTGTGTGTGACGCAAAAGATTTTAAAAAATCTATTCAATATCTACCATATTATTATAAGTTATTACAAAAATCAAACAGAATAATGAAATGTAATATTGATCTCTGCATTTAAATAACGTTTATCTATTTGTATAATGTTTTAAATAAAAAGATAGGTTAAATACCACCTTTACGGGATTTCTCAAAAATTAATTAGGTATTACACATCGTTTGAAAAATTGGTGAAAATCAAACAATTTTTTTAATTAATAGAAACTTTCAGTTTCCGAATCTAAATATTGACCGATTTACATGACATTGTCAGAAATGAATAAGCTTAGCCCATCAGTTATACATACATCGACCCGTAGTACGAAACATTTATTTTAGAAGATTCTTCCATTTCTGATGTTGTTCCTAAAACTTTCTTCTTAAACTCTTTGTAAAGTTCTATTCTTTCTCTCTTTTCTGCTGATGTCATGTGCCTTCTATAGTCTTTTCGAAGTCTTTCCCGCTGATGTAATTTCCTACCTGCTATTATTTCCTTTACTTTTTTCATTTCTTCATATTTTTCCTTGTCTTTTTTCGAAGTAATATGAGCGAATTTAAATCTGGTTCTTCTTTTTCTTTTTGATGTCGTGAAAAAAAGCTTTTCCCTTAAGTTTGTGCTTTCGCTTTCAAAAGTTTTCTCCACTGACGATGAAATACCGGTAGTACCTGTTTGTGAAGATTTCTGCGTTGAATTTTCTGAATCGGAATACGACTCAGAGTCGTCAGGAAAATCAGCTGGATTGTATCTAAAAGCAGAATCTTCTTCAGACGGTTTATTAGTCCACGCTTCAACCTGATCAGAACTTAAACTGACAGATCGGTAAACCTTTCCGTCACTATCTAGTAACCCTCGTTTCCTTCGGCCCTTTTTGTTCTTAGGTTTCTTGCCTTTCACGCCTTTCACTCGTTTACTCTTTTTCGGTTTTTTCTTCTGAAATCTCTTAGCTTTCTTATCTTTCACGTCCTTTCCTTTCTTTCGGTCCTTCTTTTTTATTTGTTTTACTTTCTTAGGTTTTCTTGTTCCACGAGTTCTCCTTTCTTTCTTCTTTTTCTTTTTAGCTTTTTCTTTCTTCTTTTTCTTCTTTTCTTCAGAAGTGTCTTCTAAGGAATATGAACTAGAATATTCTTGTGGTTGGCTTAAAGGTACTATTTCACTGCTTTTAATCGACAATTTGTTCAGCTTAATTAACTCCTTGATGACCTTTTTATCTTGTTTACGGTATCGTTCATACAGTTCGGGGTCAAACTCCTTCAGTTTTGCAGTAGGATAAACCTTTTGAAGTGCTTCATAAGCATCTCTATGGAAACTTTTCCAGTAATCCATTTTTTCTACTGAAGAGAAATGATTCTTTAAGAGTTGTTCGACGTAAGTATCGTTTTTCTTATCGGAGGATTCCTCGTCAAATCTTTCGTAATCTTTTATTAGATCCGGTCTCTCCCACCATATCTTTAGCGCATAGTAAGCATGTTGAGGTCCTACTTCCAGCTCACGAAGTACTCTATACAACACAACGGGTTTCATCTTCAATACCCAGAGAGCATTGAGAGTCTCCTTTGAACAATCCATTCCTCTTATCAGAACAAGGGACTTGTACACCGTCTCCGGATCCATGTTCTTCCTTCTCAGTTCTCGAACTAGTTCGTAAGGATTGACACCGTAATTCTTGATATATTGATACGCTTCTTGTAGTGAATTAGTCCAAGGCAGTCGGCGTGTAGTTCGTTCAGATTCCCCGATCACACCCATCAAGTACCATGCAGACAGAACCACCGTTACGGACAACCCCTAGCAACATTTAAAACTAAGGGTTACTATCTCATCTTTCTTCTTTATAATTCACATAGGTCACATCATTTTTACATTTTTATACCTACATTGATTATGTTTTCATAATTTTCAATACTTCCATCCGATTTCCAACAAAGAGAACATAGAGTTTCGTTATTATTGTATATTATTCGTACGTATGAGAAAACTAATGTCTAACCAAGCGGGATAGTATTCGTAACCGTCACTAAAGCGCTAACCAAAGCAGAGTTTTATTTTCAACAACTCCGTTTGGGAAAATATGGATCCTGATACGTTCATAATGTTGTTACATCTGAACACTGACTTTTTTAGTGACCTCGGAAGGTGAATCAAATGATATTTAAACATCCCTATATCATAAGTTTCGAAGATGAGTTTTCACTCCCTTAATCAGATAGTTTTAGAAGTAATATTTAAAAACTCCTTCCTCAACTCTAGAAAGTCGGTAGTTAACACTAATTAAACAAGACTTAAAAGGCACCCTTTTTCGGGAAATGATGACTAGCAAACATCTAAATGGAAACTGAAACTTCAAATCACCATACCTGATTCCGGCTGCACTTAGAGCTTTTACAATATTATGTTTGATAAAGAATCAAAGAGTATTTGAGTTAAGGCTATTTGATATCTCGTTTATTTTTAACCGAAATCAGGTAGTTATTATTTAATTTTCTCCAGTATTAACAGGCTGTTGCTTAATTGCAGTTACTTATAATTATGGCGAATAAAAAATTAATCTGAGTACTATGTTTATGTAAGAATTAAATACAATATTTTCTACGTTGCAAACTCTTATTCGGAGAAAAAACAAC
This sequence comes from Lycorma delicatula, assembly GCF_047948215.1. Classification (NCBI taxonomy): domain Eukaryota; kingdom Metazoa; phylum Arthropoda; class Insecta; order Hemiptera; family Fulgoridae; genus Lycorma; species Lycorma delicatula. The sequence continues at coordinate 337,349,914 of NC_134455.1, forward strand.
AGTAAAATCATATCTAAAATTTAAGACGTCCAGACAACATTTCTACAGAACTCGGAACTTTGTCAATTTCAAACGAGATTGAAATTTCACTGTTATTTTCTGAGAAAAATTCAAGTGATATTTTAACATCACTACATCCTAAGTACCGAAGCTGAGTTTTTACTCCCTTAATCAGATAATCAGTTTGTATTTTATTGTTGAAAAATTATTTATAAGTTTTAGGTCGTTTTGAAATGAAATTCGTTTTTTTTTTGTTTATCTGGTTATCTGGTAATTTGATTTAATCAAGAATCTCTTTTTGTTATTTTTTTTTTTTTTTTTTTTCATTATGAAGTTATATATTTAAATCGCATAGAGAGTTAAAAATATGTACAACTGTGTTGGGGAGAAGGAATACACAGGTAAATTTAGTCCCGCGGTTTGGTAAGGTAAGCTATGCTTATAGCATAGCTTATAAACATAGCTTTTTTAAGCTACGTTTTTAACGATTTAAAAAATTTATTTTTAACGATTTTTTAAATTAACTAAGCAAAAAATTGTAATGGAGCATTTAAACTTAGTTAAAAATTTTAAGTAAGTAATTTTTACAATGACGTGGTAAGTATTTAGTCAAAGAAATCGGAAGTTGCGTTTCCACAGAAAGCTGTCATACCTATTAAACCGGTACATATATATGATAATGATGAAATAGATAATTAATATAAAATAAAAATGATTTATTTTAAAATTATTATAAATTCTAAAAATGTTGCTATTAGATGAAGGAAGAGCACCGCAAGAAAGTGGAAATGTGCTACTTTTATTTTATTGTGTGAGATTTAATTTTTTAATTAGTTCTACAGAATTTATTTATTTAACAATTTTTGTATTTTGTTTGGTGATTTGTACATTAATTTTGTCTTATAATTATATCACTTAAAATACTTTTAGGACGATGCGATACCACATATAGGTTCTATTGCATTTAATTTTATTGTTGATTATTATCTCCAAAATAAACATTCAAATATGAATGAGTCGAAGCAGTATCTGATGTTACTTTTCCCCATAACCGATTTATATTCATAATTTTTATCAACAAATGTTTATTTTACTTTTTATCTTTCTTTTATAATCGTTTTAATAACTTTCAAAAATGAGTATAAACTGTCAGCGAGATTATACACTAGTTTAGTACATTTCTATGTACCATTTTACAGAAAACCTTAGGTTAATCAGTAATGAATAAGAAATATTTTCAGTTCACCTAAGTACGAATAAGCTAATCTTTTACGGAGATCCATATAAAAAATATTAACTGTTATTATTTTCGAATGTAACAATACAATTTTTAAATAAAACAACTGCAGAACTAGTTTTAGACATATTCTCTATTAATAAAGTCGTACAATAACGTTAATAAGAATTAATTTTTCATTTACAAAAAGTAATAATAATAAAGAAATAAAAATAATATAGTTTACTTCCCTAGCTAAATTATAGATTAATAATAATATTACACAAATAAACATACTAGACAACTTTAAGTACAAATTTATATATTAAGTTAGTGAAAGGCTTGATAATATTTCTTTTAACATGCTTATTGAAAAAGCGAAATGAATATTCATGGTTCTTAAAAAATATCTCTAAAAAACGACATAGAAATATTTGCATTAAATTTACATAAATAGGAATTTCGTAGATCACAAAGTCAGTAAGTAAGGTAAGTATGAAAAGAAAGTAATAAATAAGGTCTCACGAGACGGATAAATCGATACGACTGACATAAAACGTAATTTTTTATTCGGCTTAGTAAACGGTACAACTTTTCAATATGACATGAGTCGTTATATTATTTCATAAGGATAAAATAAGTATTGAATTTATTAAAGGTTGAAAAAAAAGCTTAAAATTTAAAAAGAAATTAGCTTAAAAAAATAAGAATTACTTAGATACGAAATTTATGTTTGTACGAAGTTTTTTTTGAAAAAAAAAACACCGATACATTTAATGAATGAGAATAAATATTAGTTTATCCGTGCTTACATTTAATAACTTCTAAACTTATTCAACACCAAATTCACTGTTCAGAAAAAAAATAATAATTTTTTTTTTAAATAGCTAGACAAGAATTAATTTACTCAAAAGTAATTAAAATTTGAATGCACAGGTGAATTAATTAATAACTTTTTTAATAACGAAATAATTAATGTTAGAACCGAAGTATAAAGTTTTATAAATGTGTTTTGTGTGTATCTATGCGTGTGTATACGTGCTTTATAACATTAGAATGCTGCGCTGTCTGTACATGAAAATGCAATTAATAAAGTTTCTTTTGAATTGGCAAGTTTCGTTTTTTTAATATACGGTATAGGTTTCATACTTAATACATTTTTTGAGAACATTTATTGAATACTTGGATCGAATAAGTTTACTCGATCCAAAATTAACATTTAATTTTTAGACTGTAATTTGCGTTTATTTATTGTACGACTATTAATAACAATTGAAGCTAAACGTGGATTATTTATTATTAGATTATATCCTAAGACACCTGATAATCCCGGGAAGATAAATATACTTAAATTTCTTACTATAAACCCAAAGTAATGTGTGAACTATATTGTTGGATAATTTTAATAATTATCCCCACCAGATTTTATTTAGTTTATAAGCGGAATATGCAAATTAAATTGTAATACAACAGTTTGAACTACTACTCTTTGTAAATATTTTCTTTTACTTTTACTTAAAACTAACACAGCCTCAAAAAGTAAATTTCAATTGCTTTCAATTCAACTGTTAATTCTGTTTTCAAAGGTGCACGTAAGGAAAAATAGAACAAAGAATTCACACTCGAATTCAAATTCCATAAAAATAAAAAATAATAGATTAACCGTCAACTAAATCGTTTGGAATTTTGGTCAGCTTTTACATTTTATGTAACACCGAATTTAAAAAAAAAATAAAATAAAATCACTCCTGAACGTAATAATAGCAAATATAAACTCCCGCTATTAGTTAAAACTATTTCATCCGTTTTTAATCATTACTATTATATACAAAGGATAAGCTATACTAAACATTTTTACAAATAAAATGCCTAAGAGATCCCCCAAAACGTTAAACTTATGAAAAACATTTTTCAGTTTTATCTTAGATACTTTATTGTTATTGCGATTATTATCAAGAACCTGTGTGCAGTAAAATATAATGCAATGTACAAAGAAACAAATGATCATTTATAACAAGTTACATAAGAAGTAACTTGTTATAAATAAGAAGAAATTTATTAACAACTCTTTACGAAAAATAAATCATGATTTTTACGTTAAATTTAATAATTTATTGTTTGAGATTTATCCTCTCAAAAATTTACTCTTCTAAATGAAAGATTCTATTACTATTGTTATCAATGATAATTACATTTTAATGATATATCACTTTTAAGCACCTGTACATTTCTTATTTCATAAGATTTAGATTTAAATAAGCAGTATAGAATTACAGTTGAAAATGGAGGGTTGAAAGAGGAAAAAAATATTCAAATTTAGTTTTAATAGATCAAGATTTCAGGAGTATTTATATTCATTATTAATTTTTCTTAGTAAATATAAGGTAAAATAGTTTAATTGCTTATTATGGTATTTTCTGCGGAAAAATATCAAAATAAAGCGGGTTTAAACTTTTAATTTTACAAATTCATTTCTTTTTTTTTCATAAGGCTAATATTTAATATTCAGTGGTTTTAATGTGTTTATATATCAGAAAATTAAAAATATATAGAAAAGAAATAGATTTAAAGTTATAAAAACAAAATAATTCAAACTCGAGTGACTTCGTAAAGTAATAAAAAAATTTGTTAATTGAAATATTAATCACAGCCTTTTTTTAATAGTATTGACTGATACAAAATAATAATTTAATTATTTTCTGACTTAAAAATGTCTAGTATTAAAAAGCAAAAAAGGAAAAGCTTTAAGTACATTAAAAGATTTTTCTGTTTCATTTCCTAAACCGCTTCCATTTTATTTATTTTTTTTATATTAATGAGATTGAAATCGACCGTGGAAGTGGTCTGTCTCTATCAGAAACGCAATTGTGTAAAAGCACACTAAATACTAGTAATCGGCAGAAGGTAAATATTTTGGTTTGTAATCCTTATTTGTAATAGTAGTATTAAAAATATAGCTACCAAAGCTTCTATTGAGTATATAATCGGTTCTAAAAAAAGGTATCGCTCCCTAATCGTTTATTTATTTATTTAAAAAATTCAATAACAAATATATTTTAGTAAAATATACTTTCAATTCCTCCGCAAACTTAATACTAACTTGGAACAGAAAAATGAATCTTTTGTTGTCGGTAAAGTACTATTTTAACCGCAATTAAGAATTTAGTAATGTTTTGTTGAAAACTGTATTATTATTCGTTTAGAATTCACTAACAAAACAGCGGTATTAGAATTACACTCCATACTCATACCACCATCCCGTGCGTCTGTTTAATTGAATTCACGACTAATTTTCCATTAAATGAACATGTAAACCGCTATATACATTACGAAAACGTAAATAATATGTACTAATATGCACAACACAATAGAAATTAATCGTGTATTCAGCTTAAACAGGCCCATAGGATCGAAAAAGTGTGATAAAGCGGATACATTTTCCCCTACAACAATTCCTCTGACAAATTTATACCTTTTCACTGCTTAACGTTAAAACGGCATTACAAGCGTTTGAAAGGGTATAATTCTGAGGGAAATGCGTATATCTCCACCAGCTAAACACGGACGCGCGGACAAAATCAAACAACACGTATTACACATCGAGAGAGAGGTACGAAATGCATATTTTTTCTACGTAATACTTAACATCAGTTTAAAAAAAAATCCCTTCTTTTACTTAGTAAATGAGCACTAACCCTACATCGCTCTTTTATTTGAAATATAAATTTAGTAAACATTTAACCGAAAGTATTAGTAATTCTTTATTTTAATTTACCAAATATTCTCTGTTTTAAAGTTTGAATATGAAATAAAATTTTTAAAAAAATCAATCAATATTTAATTCTGTAGCTTCGTGTTTCTTCAGTTAAAATTAAAACTACGATTAAATAAATGCATCGACTTAATCAATAGAATAGCGTTTAATAGCAGTGACATAATATATTTATAAATCTATTATTTTAAAATAATGTACTGCTCATTTGTAATGAGTCACATAAAATAATAGTAAAATTATTCATAAAAATTTATTTATAAATAATAACAATAACTTATTATTTTTTTAAACTGTATTTCTGACTACATTTCTAATTTCAATTCAATGTAATCAATCTAATTTCAATTTCAATTCTTGAAATTTTGTAATTAATATTTATATACTGGAATTTTTATTCCATTAACATGACACAGGTTAAATATTGGCTTTATTATAAGGCTTATAATTATTACTAAGTAATAAATAATATTTTATTAGCTATGAAATCTGTTTATTATGAGTATTGCAATAAATATTTAAAAAATATCCTTACCATTATTCATCTGAATGTTGTTAGCGACTATAATACAATATTTAGATAAAAAATAGTAACCATTTGACATTCCAATTTGTTTATCAATATTTTATATCGATTTTATTGATGATCTTTATCGCGTAATATTATTGTATAAATTTATCAGTTTTATGGTTTTTTTTTTTTGGAGGGTAATTGATGTACGATAAATTGGAATGGTTTTATATTTTCAGTGATAGTATTGATTACAAGATATTAACTAAATTACAAAAAATAATTGTATTATTAAGATTTTGGATATTTCAACGGCGATTACACATAAAGAAATTTTTATTTAAATTTTATTCAAAGACTTTGCACCCAGTTTGCAATAAGTAATAATAATATCAAATATACTCGTATCTATTCAGCGTAAGGGGGTTTTAGAAATTTTAAAGTGTTGTTACTAATGCTCGGCATTAAAATTTTATTGTATTGTGCTAACCATTCACTGGTCGGATCGATTTTTTTATTTCAACTATTTTGCAATGCTTCCGAACCCAGTTTTAAATGCATTTGAAAGCGTAGATAGTTTTAAATGAATTCGATGTCCGGACTAACGATCAGCTATTGTTTGTTTCTAATGATATGTCGTATTTTCCTCTTGAAATTTGTATATTCTAAGTAGACTGTGTATCAACTTGTAAGATGGTCTACTATCATTTATTAGTCTTTTAAAATCACATTATGTAGATAGGTTTCGACTTATCTACCCGTATAAAAATACTGGTAGATTTCTCCAATAAATTAATGTCTTTAACGTCTCTTAGGTTTTCTGTAGGATTCCATCTTCTTCTTCTACTAATGGTGAGCCGAACGGTAGCGAGAAGAATAATATATCCGCTGATTGGGCTCGAGACATGACAATACATCTGAGTTTAAACAACGAATGGCAGAAAGTATTGAACGGATGCAAATTTCACGACCGAATAGGTAATGATAGTGCAATTAAACGTGTGCACTCGGATGATCCCAGTCGTAAACAATTTGAACTAGTGAATAAACATGTTTATACAAGTAGCCACCTTCATTTACTCCCTAATTTAAACCGAGGTGTACATTCGAATAATGAATTTGATACACGAAATGTTAAAAAAAAAACTCCAAAGCATCAACGGCAATTTACTCGTTTTTCAAGCCGCTATTGGCATTTATTCCGTTTCGTAATTTGTTAAAAATTATGGTTGGATACATAACTTTAAAATGTTTTTAACTACTAAAATACATTGTAATCTACCCGGCGAATGCCAGTTCTTATAAAAAGTTAATAAAATACCGTAAGTGTAATGTGGTTTCCATATTTTTCAAATACAAGACAAAACTCTGTTAGCAGTTAAGACATGATCTCCACCAGTAACCATATTCGTGATCTTAAACACGAATATTGTTAATTTATTCGTGTATTATATTCGTGTTCTTTAACTTAAATTAAAGAACACGAATATGAAGCGTACGATCCGTATCAAATATTTTAGAAAATAAACTGAACCTTTCATTTTTTCGTTTACTTGGAGTTAAATTCAAACAATAAGGATGTTTTTAAGTTAGATTGATTAATGTATTCAAAAATAAAAGTCTTCTACATAATTATTTAGATCATCATTGACTAGAAAGATATATAGGTCGACGTTCTCGGTATCAGTACGAAAACCTACTGCAATCAACCAAAGTGCATTCAATGCGCTGTAGATCATGGATCTATAAATTGCACAAAATTAACAGATGTACCAACGATTTATCCTCGCTGTAAAAGGTTCTACTCACAACTCGGTCAACTAATAAAGCTGCACATTTTACAAATAGTTAAATTGACGGCGATCGTCTAATAATGTATATCAAGCCAAACCAGGAAGTACAAATATTTGTCTACATTTAAATGGTAGTAATTCGTTTCCGCATTTAGGTAGATTTGATAAGAAAGCTACCTATTGTAATGGGTACCATGTTTCGACTTCCGGAAAATGTCTACATATCTTCGCGTTTCAATTCCCCGAGACCCCAAAACCACCGCCAGCTCAAAGCTCTATATATACATTTATCTATATATATAAAAATGTTAAGTTCGTTTGTGTACGGCTTCAAAAACTCAAAATGTTCTGCACCGATTGAACTCAAATTTTAGCACGATATATAACCCGCATCAAAGATTGTTTTCATCTACGTAAAAGCAAAGAACAAAATTCACAAATAGTAACACTGAAACCACACAACTAAGTATTCGTTTATTTTTGTTTTTTCTAACCTCCGAAACCACCGTTATGCATTGCTTCAGATGATGATATGAATGATTTATAGCGTATGAAAATGCCATGCCTGACCGGGATTCCAACTCGGAACCACCGGATAAAGTCCGAGACGTTACCACTCGCGCCACGGAGACCGGCAAATATATTCGTTAGGAGCCGAATAAAAACACGACTTACCAGTATGGCGTTGTGTGTCAAACCAAGTTTATACGGACTATAGTTACTTTTAATACGCGAAACCCATTGCAATGATTGAACATTAACTTAAACCTCTTCAAAAATTATTCTTTTTGAACTAAGCCACATTTTGATATCATTATTTTTCTATAACACGGCTGGAATTCTTTTCGTTTAATGATAAGAAGCGTTGTCGAAGACAATAACCGAATTCTTTTCCAAATGACATAACACACCGCTAAACTATTTCTAAATAATTCAAATTCGTGTAATTGTTTTTACGAATCGCGTTTTTATCAAAATCTCACCTTTTTCTCAATTGACCTGCGGGGTTTTGTTTTCTTTGGAGACCGTAATTCATTGGTAGATTCATACTCGAGAATCACGTTGTACACTGAAGCAGCACAACTTCTACTTACGTTAGCAGTTTATTAACATCTGAAATCAACGCCGTTTGATTATTCTGTAATTTGTAAACATTACTCTGCTTTTGTAAGCATTTAAAATGATGTGTTTTTTCGCACGACTTAAGGGCTTTTTATCGCAGCCCACAAATATTTATATATAAAAATGTTAAGTTCATTTGTGTACGCTTCAAAAAGTCAAAATGTCCTGCACCGATCGAGCTCAAATTTTAGCACGATATATAACCCGCATCAAAAATTGTTTTTATCTATTTTTTCGCATCAGTAACATACCCGCGACCGCGAGAAAACAGATTTTTTAACGGTCAGCTGTGTACCAGTGACCGCGCCATCTGCCGGAAGCGAGGGGAACACTCGCCATACTAGCTAGCTAACGACAACCGCAGTCACATGTGAAACAATACCTGTTGCCAATTACATTTTTTATTAACAAAAAATAAAAAAAAGTATCCACTTGCATCTGATTCAGTTTATTATACAATCTGAATTAAATATTCACTTTAATCGAGGTACTTTTGTGTGATCGTATCGTGATTGAGCTGCGCCTTTCACCAAGCTCTGAATTTATTAGAAAACGACCAACAGTGGGATATATGTATTAATGACGCGTACAACACTGCACATCCAAATAAAATTCGCGCATTATTCGCAATTATATTGACCGTTTGCTTCCCTTCATCACCCACAGAATTATGGGAAAGATATCGATCGCATATGGCTGAGGATATTTTGCATAGAGTACGCCTAGAAAATACCAATATGACCAGATTATTTACAGAAGGCATTTACAACGAAGCATGATAAATATTGAAGACAAGTGCTTAGCTATTGCAAATAAAGTTCTTAGTCAATTGGGAATGCCAGCACCCACCCGAGCTGCGATTGCTTCATTTGATGTGGATTTACGCCGTGAACAGAGTTACAAAATTGGTGATCTTCAGTCATATGTCCAATCAAACATTCCCAAATTAACGCGTGAACAGAAAGGCATTTATGATCGCATAATGCAAATGATAAATGACGGAGTTGGGAAACCTTCTTCTTGGATGTGCCAGTAGATACTGGGAAAACATTCCTCATTAGATTTATTCTAGCAACGGTTCGATAAAAAAATGGCAATCATCCTGTTGCGTAATATTAATCAGCCAAAACTCTGCAACGGCACGCGCCGTTGTAGAGTTTTGTCTGCAACGGCAGCCAAAACCGGGGTATGAATAACGTAGTGGAAGCAACGATTTTAACGGGGCCTTTCAAAGGTGAATATGTCCTCATTCCTCGAATACCCATAATCCCGACCGATGCACCGTTTTAATTTAAAAGATTGCAATTCCCAATTCGATTGGCATTTGCAATCACAATCAATAAAGTTCAAGGTCAATCTTTAGAATTGTGTGGTTTAGATTTAGATGCGGATGCTTCTCACATGGGCAACTGTATGTTGCGTGTTCCCGAGTCGGCAAACCAGATAGCTTTTATATCTACGCAGACAGTGGAAAAACAAAAAATATTGTATATCCACAAGTATTGCAAAATTAAACTTCTATGAAACGTATGCTTTGTTTTGTTTCTCATTTCTCATCCATGCAACCACAATGTGCCACAGCGAAGCGTGGCGGGTAGAGCTAGTATATATATATATATAATTCACTTTCTTGTGGATAACTGACGTAATTTAGCGCCAACTTTCAAATTGTTGCTTAAAAAAATTCCACCCAAAACCTCGATCGAGTTCGTTAATGGCCAAAATCGGACCAGTGGGGTGGAAATGGGGTGGCTTTATCGATAAAACAGAATATTACTATAACTTTCTTATTAAGTAAAATATCGAATTCAATTAAAGGTCCTACTATTTTTTGGATAAGAGTCTAAAACTTATCTAAGTAAAGGTTTTTATATAACCAATCATTGGCCGAGGGGGTGGAAAAAATGGGGTTTTTAGGACAAAAACATCGTACCTCCCTTAAAAGGTACAGTATCGAATCGGTTTAAAGTGGTCGGTTCTCTAAACATTACTTAAAACCTTTGTCTGAAACAATATTTGATATGACCAATCCTTGCGGCAAGGGATGACCAAAAGTTTACTGGAATTATAAGAAGATGGCATGTTGTATGCTAATCATGTGAAACTTTTTTCACAAGCAACCATTGTCGTATTGAGTAAATTTGAAGTTGTTTTTAATTTTGGAAAAATTTGAAGTTGTTTTTAATTTTGGTGGAAATCTTTTTTATCCCCTACTTAGCGCCGGTGAAATCTACCTCCGCCTTCCGGCGTGCCGAAAGGGTATTTTTGTTAAGGGTAAGTAACCCCATTAATTTTACACCTACTACTTCCAGGACACATCACTTGAGTTTTATTATACTACTTAGTATAAATATTAATTCGACAATAGATCTTTTCCCTCGGTTAGGAGCATACATATCAGATAAAGGATATATTGACTTCGATAATTATACTCAAGACACAATTACTTCAAGAGTTAGTTTAGAATCCGTTAAATGTTCTATTGTGGAATGCAAACGGAATAAGTTTATCAGTACTTATTCTGACTAAAATACATCTTGAATGCGATTTAGGATTTAAAAGTTGAGGCAAATCAATATTTGCCTTCTCTTTAAAATTCACCTAAAATTTGACTCAAGAATTTTTATGAAGTGTTTACGTAGTGCCATAAGGAGACCATCCCGCAGAAAATCGTTTGGGTTTTTCCAGTATAACAGTCCGATCAATGACTTAACATTCCTAATAATCCTACTGCTTACGTTCATTTGACATTCTTTTTCTAAATATTCTAATGTAGCGGCTATGTAATGAATTCTCGGTTCACAAAACCAAAGTGATCTACAAAAAATTCTTTCCTTCGTTAGGCATCCGTTTCGGTTGACAATTTTAATGCAAAGCGTGTACTGAAGTTCTCAGATCACAAATCCACGTGAAAAAAAAATTACTGTAGTATCTCATAGAGATCTATAGAATACTTCACGAATGCAAATTTATTATCGACCTGAATAATGACATTTCCAGATCGACTAGAATCCTTTCTTTTTTTTTTTATTTCATTACGTCATCAGATTACTCCTCCATCCTTTTAGCAATAATTGCACGTTCGATACCAATTCCACAACTTTCTCTAACTATAGAGAAAAATTAATATAAAGAACTTTTCTTGTTATTTGGAAGAAAACGTATCTCTTCGTCTTCCATCAAAAACATCATCTGAAATTGAAATTCTTTTGAGAAAATAGAAAATGAAATCCAAAATGCTCCAGACCTATCCTGAACTCCAGCACTCCATAGAAGAATTTTTCGAGCTGTAGTCTAGTACGTATTTTGTTTTTTTTAATAAACGATGAAGAAAAAACACTGAGAAGAATCTGACAAAGATCCTGGCTCCCGGCCCAGTAGAACCACTTACAAAACTGCAGTAAATAGATTATTAAATAGAGAGCTTAAGAATATTAACCCTGTTATACCTCATAATAACTAAAAATTGTATCTACTGATCACGGAACACCTTGGGAATCGACTAAATGTTTATTGAATCATCTCGGGTACTGTTCTTCATTTTGTACACCAGACTTTGGTAAACAAAGATGAAGAACAGCTTTTCTAATCTGAAAGTATTTCTCGGATAAGTTATGTAATGTAAGATAAAGAAATTGAAGATTTCTTTCCTTCACTTGCCTTTACTTTTGATGCTTAAATAGATCAAGATTATTGAATCCAGCAGATTATATAAGACCGTAATAAAACATTCTTTCTAAAATTTGATGCCGTTTGAAATTTTAAAGAAAACATCAACCTGTGAATATATATATATATATATATATATATATATATATATATATATATTCATTACTCAAATGTTTTAAACTTTCTACAAATATGCCTCTATCCTACCCATTACAAACTTTGTGAGGTATTTCTCTTTCCAAAACCGGAGACAAATTTTGTTTTGACGTATAGACATATAATTCTCTCATAATAATCTCGCAATTTTTCTTAATGACATAATGCTATAATGACATAAATCATACAGTCAAAATTATACCAGAAAAACGGATTAGCGGTTTGGTTTGCGAAGGTAGCACTCCCAAACAATTAATCACCAACAATGATAAGAAGTCTTCATTCGTTCATCACTCGGTTTTTTTTTTTTTTTAATCTCCAGGATCACCGTTAGGTATTCCTTCAGAGGATGAGATGAATGATTTGTAGCGTCTGTGAAAATGCCATGTCTGACCGGGATTCGAATCCGCGATCTCCGGATAAAAGGCCGATAAGCTACCACTCGCGCCACGGAGGCCGGCCATTCACTCGGTTTGAATGAAAGGAAATTCACTCAGCTATTCTTTCATACAACATCGGTTTGACAACACTTTGACATAACGTTTACTGTTCAATATCTCGTCTTATATTATTTTAATCTTTTCTCGAAAACGAATTCTTTTTAGTGTTTCGTAACACCGATTATTCTGATATAAAGAGTACTGAAGCAGAAGTTTCGTGACGGCATTCTCATACATTCAGTATTCAATTTTCAATTCAAACTTATACTGTAATAGCTAATAATCTACTGTGGCTCATTGAAATAGAAAAAAATCACTTGTACTGTGAAGAAAAATGGCTTGAAGACTGGATGAATATGATGATTAATAAAAATATTCTGCACTTTCACCCTTCATAGAGATGACACTGTTAATATTGTTGAATACTATAGCTATTCCCCAACACCCTACTATCTTCATAGCTCGGGCCTAATCTGAAAAAACGAATTATCTGAAAAAATGTCATCTTGAATTTTCGCATAAAGTAGGTTTTTATAGGTTTACTCATTACAAGTCACCCGCTCATTTAAAACAGATTGTATTCATATATATAAACAAATCTCTTCCTAAAGCGATTTTAATGTATGACAATCAGATTCTGGATTCTTCCACAAAAAAAGTGATTTAAGTCATCCAAATCTACCGGTCAAATTTTTTTCATATTCTCAATTTTTTTTTTTCTCATTTTTCATATTACCAATTCTCCTCATTACATTTTGATTTAAAAGTTCATTTCACTGAAAATGCTATAAAAGAATTATTCTCAGAATTTTACCCTAAATTATCTATTTCCAGAAATCAACCGTAGAATCAAGCAAATTCATCTAATTTTATCAGAAAGTTGAGAGAATCAGAAGCTTTAATATCTTTTCGATTATGAGTTACATAATTTCTAAACCCCTCTTAAAAAATAATAAATGTTTCAATATGATGTAATTTTTTCTACTGTGTAATTTTCTACTAATTTTAAAAAGATTATCTTTAATTTCAAAATTTTTCCTTAAATGATATTAGTGAGACCTGATTTTAATTTCATGTCTATTCATAATTCTGTTTAATGTTTAGTCGTTTTGTTTGTTACATCGCCATACTGACGTGCTCTCCAATAGAATAATAGATCGATAATAAAGGTAAAATCAGACTGTCCGTGTTAACATGTTATTTTTGTTCGCTTGAGTTCAATTAACGCGTGCATTAACTCAGAATTGATTATAACAAGATAGGACAAGATCGATTACTAGTGAAGATTACAACATTATGTGAACAAATTAATCTTGAACAAAAATTAATGAATCAGAATAAGAAACTTATACTAATTCGGTATGCGGCATATATTTTTATAGTTACTGTAGCCAATAGTATCGTATTAATACCTCGTTATAAATTAATCATATGGTTCTACATAAAATTATTCAATCGGATCAAATTTAAATAAACCATAAATTCAAATAAGTATTCGCTTTCAGTTTTGGTTTATTTAATAGGCGATTTTTTCCGTACTGGAATTTTTTTATAACGCTTGGATAAATTGTTATACATAATGGAATGATAAATTATTGCGGTGCATGAAGCAAAAACTCAACTTAAAATTATATTGGACGGAGATGATAAAATTTTATATCAATCACTTCAAATTCTACGACTGTAGAATAAATAACAATAATAACTTAGAATAATAATTCTGAAACTGTAGAAATAAATAATTCAAATCGTATTGGTGATGATAATAAAATATTTATTTAAATTAAATTATTTACAAAAAAAAATTAATAAATAAAAATAATAAAAAATGGCAGTTTATGTATCATTCATGAAAAAATAAATCAGTGGTGTATAACGACTGGATGTACTACAGGTACAGCAGCAGCGTGCTTAACGATTACTGGTGCAGAATGTACTACAGGTACGACTGGAGCGTGTTTGACTACAACAGGAGCATGATGAACAACAGGAACAACAGGAGCGTGTTTCACGAAAACTGGAGCAGGATGAACTACAGGGGCGGCATGAACCACTGGAAATACGGGAGCTACTACTCCAGGAGCAGCAACTGTTACAGCTACAATAGCTGTGAAGAAAACCTGAAAAAGATCATAATTATTATGAGATAAATAGAATAATTTAAGAAAAAATAAAAACAATAGAAAAAAATGAAAAAAATAATGAGATATGTAAGTTCTCTTTTTCAGCATCAGATGTTCTGCTACAAGCCATCGCTATTTTTTTATTAACCTAGAATAATTCTTACTGATATTAATTTTACTGGTATTTTCAATATATTGAAAATATATTTCAGTTATGTTTTGCACATCATTATTTGCCTAGCCAATCAATCGCTCGTTTCAGACTTTCCGGCAGAGTTAAAGGATTTCAATTGACATCCAATTTAAAGGTATTCCGCATATCGGTTACAGAGAGATTTAAGCAAACGTCAAATTATTATCTTTCACACTTGATTAAAATTTTTCATCTTTATTTATCTCAGTAAAAGGGCGATTTATGTAATAAATAGCAACATCTTAACCTCCACAGGGAATGACACCCACCTTGTAATGATCCCGGTCGCACAACACACCCTCTGTTCAGAGCCCTAATGGGCTTTACCAGAGGTCATCTTATAGACCCAATAAATCTAACTACATATTACATAGAATATTTGTAATTAATCATAATATTTGGAAAAATGCATGCTTATTTATTTAGGAAGAGAAAGTTGTTATTCCTAGCCGGCTAACATACATATCTAAATCGCTATGCTATTTTTGAATAATAGTATCAGTCGGGTCTCAGACATGAAAATCACTCAGTGGCGGCTTGCGTATAGGCACTGTGGAACTGCAGTACCCCTTATTTCCACTTGACATTATCGATAACATTTAATATAATGAGTCCTTTTTTCTTTAATTCTTTATTTGTACTTCTACAATACATAATCCTTAAGCTTAATGTCAGTAGCCAACCCCCAGTTTATGAAAAAAAAAGATGCCAAAATCGTTGTATGGAACTGTGCGCTTCACAGTTCCAGCGGCGTGGTGTTTGGCTGTTCTGCGCATGCGCACATAGGAAACTGCACACGAGGTACAAGAGAGAGAGCACTGTCGGTCCCCCCAGTGCCGGCCCTGACGTGCTAGAGGAAGGAAGTTTTTTTTTTACTCCGCGTGTGTTTGGTTAAGTGTAGAATTAGATTATTATCCTGCTTCCAGCTATTCTATTTGTTTCTTTTTTTTGGTTCTTTTATTTTACAGAAAACTTTAACCATGGTTGTAATAATTTTAGTTAAAGTAAGTAAAATATCTTTGATTTTGTTCTTTTAGGATTTGATCAAGTTTCTGAATAAAATTTCTTTCTATACATGTTATTTTTCCTTTTACACAATTTTAAAACAAGGCTAAAAATTTTCTGAAGCAGCACCCCTACAAATTTTACCTACGAGCCGGCACTGCAGTCACTTTTAATACTCGTAGTCTTTCATGCTTCCACCGGGTTGGTCTCTAGTGGTGAACGCGTCTTCCCAAATCAGCTGAATTGGAAGTCGAGAGTTCCAGCGTTCAAGTCCTAGTAAAGTCAGTTATTTTTACACGCAGGAATACTAAATCGTGGATACCGATTCTTTGGATTCTTTGGTGGTTGGGTTTCAATTAACCACACATCTCAGGAACGGTCGAACTGAGACTGTACAAGACTACACTTCATTTACACTCATACATATCATCTTCATTCATCCTCCGAAGTAATACCTGAACGGTAATTCCCGGAGGTTAAGCAGGAAAAAAAGAGCTTTTCATGCTTGCTACGAGCCACTACCTCTAAATTAACAAATAGAGAATGAGAAATAACCTGTAATGATCACATAAACATAAGCCTAGTAGTTAATATAAAAAGAACACAGAATCCCATGTAAAAAAAAAAACAAGGAATAAGCTTGACCTGATCTTCTATTAAAGAGTAATTTTATCATAAATGATGCAATTAGTATGCTATTTTGATAATAAATTATGTGTCTCAAAAGATAACTTTTAATATTTTCTTAGGTAAATTTTAGAAACGGTTTCAGATTTCTAGTAATGAAAACAATTTTAATCAGTAACAAAAAATAGCGAGTATCCGGTCAAGAACCCTTATATGATACTCACCTTAGCGTTAAGCAAGCAATCATTTTACAAGAAATGAGGAAATAATATTTTATTTGATTACATTACAAAATTTGAAGTGCTTTCAAAAAAAATAGTTGTTCAGTATTTTATTGAATAGATTTATGTAAAATAAAAATTTTACGTTTTAGTAATGATTTAATTTTTTTAAATTATTGTATTACTTTCATAAAGAAAATGTACTTATACAGTTAACAGAAATTAAGATTGGATTTATGTGATATTTTTTAAGCGTATAGAAAAACAAATGAACTCAAGCTCACTCACACGAAATTTTCTAACATAAATACATATATTTAAAGTTTTGAAATATTATTAGTTCTACATACGGGTAGAGGGTTATAAACCTTCAATAATATTAGCTATAACGGCTAGAACGACCGTACGCTGTGGCAGTTCTCCAGTTACGGCAAATCTTTCCTCTCCAGTCTATTATCGAGAATGCAACTCGATCACAGAGATATTACTCAAATTCGATCCGTTCGAGCCGCAAAACTGCTGCGTCACCGAACCAAAGAAAAACTTATTCATGGGAATCTTGTATAAGTTTTTTTTATAGCTTTTTATAACGATGATATTATTCATTTTCCTAATCCCTGCACAAAATAATTTTTATATCTATCCTTACTCTACTTTGTTGAATTTACATAAATTTAATTACGGTAAAAAAGTACAAAGGACGCTTTATTAAACGCATTTACTAACGAGTTAATCCCTTATTTTATGGAAGATATTCCCTTCGGTTATGAGAAAGAGGAACTATCAGTAATTTTAAATTAATGATTAATTATACAACAAAATGTATGCTGAGATTTAAAAGTATACAAATTAAGTTAAAATATTAATAGTTAATTATATAAGGTTATTCAACTTCAGTTATAAGCATTATATTTTCAGTGAAGTTAAGATCACTCTGCTATAAGTTAATATACTTATTAAATTTTTTATGCTCGCAAAAAATTTCAGCAGATTCTTAAACTATCCTTTAATTTGACCAACTGAAAATATTTACACGCATAATATATAATATGAGTTATTCTTTTTTTTAAATATTTAAACATTTCTTTAAGTAAAAGTATTACATTAAAGAAGTATAAGAGTCAGTACGGTTGAACTAATTAACGCCTTAATATTTTAATAAATATCCGTTTATGTTTTTAAAATTACAGTTAGGTTGATTTTTTTATCAGATGTACGTTTCTGTAAAGATTTATTGTTGTACTGTTTCAACAAATAATTAGTTGTTACATAATTGTTTAGTGTTTGGTAAAGTTTCATCGTCAGTGTGTAGACTCGTATTTGTATAAAATGAAACCTAGATCAATACCGTGCAAAAATTTATTTAATCAAAACTAATTAATTAATTTTAAAACGAACGACCGCTTTTATAGAAAATGTTTTTGTATTTTATTTTGTTCGATGTACGTAAAATTAACTCGGTCAAATTAATATAAAACTTTGTAACGTAGTCGTTGTTATTATTATATAACTTAGTTTGAAATCGGGGTGAACGAGTTATAAATTTAAAGTACAATCCTGCAGTCAATTGCTGACGTAGAATCTATTCATTGTTTTCTTTAAACACATCACATTTCTCTTCTACAGAGCGCTGAACAAATATTGGCACCGCTATACTTCACTGAATCAACATTTCTCGGCAAACATACGGTTGTAAACTACATAAATATAATACGAACCACACAAACCATGTGACTGGTAGGACATAATTAAACCGATGCAATCTGTCCGGTTAGGTGAAAATTAGAATAAACACTATATTATACTTGTTACACAAACAGCTTACTCAAAATCATATCCCGTTTAATAATAAATTTAGTATAACCATTTTATTTACTTTACTCGTGTTAACTTTATTTAATTTTTATAACTGTAATTTCTCTTAGTTTTATTTTGTTAAAATGAAATATAGCTACTTCGTGGAATAAAAGTACGTCGAATGATTTCAGTATGTACATATTCATACAGAATTGAAATTAACAAACATCTAAAAATTTAAAAAAAATAAAATTGTAATATTGGATTACAGAAAAGTCAATATTTTTTGTAACTGCGGTATTAAATTTTCAAAACAAATTATTGGATTAAAGACTTGAATTTTAAATATTATTTCATTAGATATAGAACAAATTAGACGGATTTTAGTCTCAGGCGTTTAGAGTTTAATTAACGGTACCATCTTAGAGCTCTTCGATTGAAACTGGACAAAACAAAATATGGCAATATAATCGAGAAAAAACTGTATTGTGAGGTAGTATGATCTCCGTCAAAAATTAAACAAAGTTTAAGTAAATATTTTATCTGTAATAAAATTGACATTTTTAATACCAGCTGTCAGATAAATTTATGTTTTCGAAAATATAAATTTTTATTTTACAGTAATGTTCGTCTGCTTTACTACCTTTCTTTTTTATTTGTAATCAATATTTTTTTGAATTAATTACTAGATCGATAACTCATAATAAGAATTATGCATTTTTACAAGTGATAAAAAATAAAAAGTAAAAAACACGACTGCCAAAAAAAAAAAACCATGCTCTTTGATATAGGACAATTAAAGAGCATGCAGGTTTCAATTTTGTATATAGTATTTGTGTATAGAGTAATTTTTTTAATTTATTTAAACTTTAAGCCTATTTATATAGCCTATAACATTCCCGGTAACGTAAGGATTCCAACGCGGGATCATACATCTAAATCGGTCATACACCCTAAATACATTACACTCATTTTGGGCAATCGTAAAATAAAGTAGTACATTGTAATGTATTACGTACCTATTATGAGAATAATATGATTTTATTATTAATGTAATGTAGAATATTTCATTTTACTTTCTCTCTAACTTGGAAAAAGTATCGAATTCCTGAAAGTTTTCTAACCCCTTATTAAATTTTGTTTGCATTTGTTTTTAACATACCTAAAAATATTTCGATCATTTTCTCAATAACGCTGATCTACAGATCGACTTAAATAAAGCATTTTTTTAAATTATGAGAATATTAGACGTTTTCCATAAATATTCGAAAATTTGGTTATTAAAAATTGTTGTTAATAAAATGCAATTTATTATAAGATTCTAAACAAATTAAATTTAAAAATATACTCAAACTGAATGATGAAATGTAAATTAGATTATTCTATCTGATAAATGCAATTAATTTACTTTTCTTCTTATTTAGAGAAACATAATCAAACAATAAATTACATACTTATCAGAGTTCGTAGACTTTTAGTTAATATATTAGCGGAAAAAAATTGGCACGGTACACGATTAGAATTACGCATAATTAAGTAAAAAAAATGTAATATTTAAATAATCGGAAACTGATGTGATATATCTAATCGTTGCACGCAACTGCATCAAGAGATTATCACAGTTAATCATTTACCGTACCTAAACAATACAAGTATTGGAACTTTTTACCATAGCATCGATTTTATATGCTTAAATATGAAAAATAATTAAATTGAATAATAAAAATCAATCATTAATATTACATGTTATTGTTACGAGCATTATGATCTGGAGTTACTTTCCACTCTTCAATTACATTCGCAGAATTATTATAAAATCTGAAATCTATGTATTATGCTGAAAATATATTAGTATTAAGAATACGTTAGTTTAAATTTTGATAACAATTCTTAAAAATATACAGTTTTGTTTTTTATGATTAATACGCTATTTAAATAACTGATTAATGCCATTTACTTAGTGTTATTTTTGATCCCGAAATAAGATTAATCATATTATTATTGCCACATAATAAGAGTACTTAGTACCTATGAAAATCTGTCGTGGAGATAAAAATTTAATAAAAAGGAAAAAGCCGGAAAAGTTAACTGGAGAAAGATTTTTCTATTTTTTTCTTAAGAATTATAATGTTTTACTACCGAGAACACTCTATTTAACGTATTAAACTTAATAAAACTAAGAAAATATTAGATTCGTAATTTAAAGAAGAAAAATTCAGACAGCGAATATTTATGCAAATATATATTTATACAAACGTAACATCTATTTGATCGTTTTACTCACCAAGGTGTATGCGGAGAACATTTTGATGGTTCGTTAAGTGTAGTCTGCTTAATAGACGGCTTACTGAAGACGTATGTTGACCGACGTCTGCCGGACCATTCTTATATACTCTAACAGAACTAGCAATGACACTAGTGTCGGTCGGGTTGTCCTTCGTCCTCCGTATTGTAAAGTGAGGTGTCAAACCACCTCTCCTGCCTTGCCCTTGACACTATAGTCTATATCATATTGCGCTATATATTTTCCCTATTCATACCGTTTCATCTGTATTTATTGTAGTTTACCTCCTTTTCCTCCTGCCTTCGTTGCAAATTAATTAATTACCCATTAATAATTCACATGACAGCTCGTACTTTATTCCTTGACGAGCAGATTAATCGAATAGTAAAATATACATGATTATTGTTTAACGGATAATTCGATTAGAACATTGAGTATTTTTCCCCTATCCGAGTAAATACTTTCATATCATATAAATGATAGTAAATATTTTACTACGATGGTAAATACTTTCATTATCGTATTTTTTTTTTAATTTATTGAGAAATTTTGAAACAGATACAACTCTTTTTTTTCCAGTTATTCAGATTGAACGTTAACGAATCGGATGTTTTATAATTTCATTTTATAGATGGGAAATTATAAAAATCGACTGTTAGTTGAAGATTCAGAGCATGTACAAGCCCGTTCGATTATTTTTCTAACTTTTGTGAGCGGTAATTAATAGTTTCACGTCATTCTAAGACCTATAATCCCACATCGGCTCATTAATTTACGAAAATAATTCTATGTTTCTGTTCTACAATCGCCGAAGCGGGTTTTTGAGCATTGCTAGTTTTTGCGTCGCTTTTCCCTTTCAAATAATATAGTTTTATTGTCCTTCTTCTACCTACTCCTGAATTATTTTTATCTCTTCTTTGGTAAGAAATAATTACCGTATCTGCTCGATTACTTTCGCTTCAAATGAATACACATTACACGAGTTCCATTTTTATTATTTATTTTAGTGGAAATTAACACCTCATTTTCAATATTATTTCTCTTTTAATTACTCTGTCCAAAATAAAAAATACTATCCCACCTCAAAAATCATCTCTTAAAAATTAATCACCTACTTCTACTCTGATTTTTTACATGTCCAGAACAGGATTACATACCTTACAAGAAACATTAAACATTACTATAATATTAATTATTACTTTTTTCTTGATGACCAAGCACATATTTTTAAATTCTAACGTACATGACGTTCATATTAACGAGTTCATTACAACAAAATAATGAGCTCCATTTGAGTTTAATAATTTACTTGGACTTAAACCTAGGTTTTAAGAAGCTGTCAAAAAATTACAAGCGCATAACTGCTGGAAAAAAAATCGGCTAAAATAGTAAAAATAACGATATTTGGGTCGTATGACATAAAATGTAGGAAATCATTAAACATCTGAATGTTAATTTTGCGTGTTAAATGTCATAATTTATATATTCTTAGCCAATTCGACATGAGTTACAAAGTTCTTCCGAAAATGATATAGCCATTCTACAAATAACCATCCCGTGCATACGAAAAACGAAAAGTGAAGTCCGTTGCCTTCTTTATTCAAGTAGGGAGCATGTTGATTAAGTGCGACCTTATTATAAGCAAACAGTATTATCGCAAATTATTTTTTAATAACCCATCGGAAGAGAGCAAGTTAATTCTTCTGATAGTACTTTTGATCGCAAAACCATGAATGTTGGGGAGATAATTTAAAGTTGTTTTAAATGTATTGCGGTTCAAACTGCTAAACTATTGAAATAAAAACTAATACCGTTATTTGTTTTTTTAATAATAGATAGCAATCAAATTACGTAATAGATAAATATTTCATATATATTTGTACATTACAGATTGAAACTTTGACATAATAGCATCATAAGGTGGTACATTAAATAATTATTCGAACCGGAACGGATAAATTTTTTGTAGATTTTTTTGTAGATGGGAAATTATAAAAATCGACTGTTAGTTGAAGATTCAGAGCATGTACAAGCCCGTTCGATTATTTTTCTTACTTTTGTGAGCTGTAATTAATAGTTTCACGTCATTCTACGACCAATAATCCCACATCGGCTCATTAATTTACGAAAATAATTCTGTGTTTCTGCTCTACAAACTCAAACTGCTCCGAGGAAGTTGTTTTAATATTATATTCGTAATTAGATTTTTCCCGGGGGCTTATGTCATGACAATCTGATTTTACTTTGTGCATAAATTCGGTATCTTGGCGGTAGCCACAAATGCAGAAATATGGAAATTATTCTATTTATTTCGTAAATTCTATATCAGTTATATCATTGTGGGCCTCGAACGTATTATTATATCCTATAAATTAATTAAAGTAATTTTACTGAATTACCAAAAATATATTTCACTGGTAGCGATTTTTGTTATAAGTGACAAAAACTCAATTTAACGTAGAATAAAAATATATTGTAATCGGAATAACGTAACAGTATATTATATATGTTCAAAATAAATCGTATAGTAAATAAACCATTTCCCATTAAGAGAATTTTATATACAAATTAAACAGAACCTAACATTTTCTTTTGTAGTAAATCTAATCGTTATTTTACCAGACTAACTAATCGAAAAGAACATTTTCAAGTTTCTTTGCCAAACAAGCATTAAAAAATAGTACGAAAATAAAAATTAACGTAATAATTTAACGGTAATGCGAAGCTTTACTTATTTACATCTCTTCTTAACTTCTCTGTAATAATGAAAATTGTTTTACTATCCTCAGATTTATATTCATATTCGACAATATGTAAATTAAAAACCGAGATTACGTTACTTAGATATTACTAAACAACACTACGTATTATGATCGACTCAAAATAATTTGTTAGGTTTTCTTCTTAAGAAAGTTCTACAATTTTGAAACCGAACATATGTTGATCACATACACGCCTGTCTGTGTTTCATGTTTCTGTCAAAATAGTCAAAAGAATCTTATAACACTTTTTGAAACTCTGAAGAGTTGAATTTTTTGTTCAACGGGAATAAATAAACAATTGACAGTAAAATCGTAGTTAGGACAGGGATTTAACGAGAAAGGCATATGTCTCTATAATGATTTTCCAACTGCCCATTTATTTTTACCTTTTATTTTCTACATTTTTGTATTGAATTCGTGAATCAAACAGGTGCAAATCCCATCTGAGTAAAATAATTAAGCGATAGAAAAGAGGACTTTTTCCGTCTTTCCTTCAATTGATTTATTAATAAAATTAATTTTCTCGCATAAACATAAAAATGACAAGAATAAAATAAGTTTTATCTTCATTTTTAACCGCAACTACGAGATGAGTTATTAAGCTTTTAACTTTTCAGAAAAGTTAATGCGCGACCAGAATATGATCCTGATACCCTAATCACCACATTACTTTAATTATTCACTTAAAGCTGAAATTTAACTATTTCGTAATTCATTATATTAACAAAATAAAAGTTATTTTCGCTGAAAAAATTAAGCTCATATGTAATTTCTTTTCTAAAACAATTCTTTCAAATTTTAAGGACTTTATAAATAATTGATTAGAGTACTACTTTGATCCAAAACATATTATACTGTATTAAAATTAGTGAAATCGTGTAATAAAATCCATTTTAATTAATACCTAGGTACCAAGCGTACGGATAGACTTTAATCATTGCTGACCGGGTATGGATATACTGCAGTGGAACAGCTTATGCCATAAATATGAGCGGTTCAAAGTACCGCAACAAATATTAACAGTAAAAAACGCTAACTACTCCGAGGAAGTTCTTTAAATATTATATTCGTAATTAGATTTTTCCTGGATACTTATGTCATGACAACCTGATTTTATTTTGAGCATAAATTCGTTACTTCTTGCCAAGTAATTTATCTTGGCGTTAGCCATAAATGCAGAAATATGGAAAGTTATTCTGTTTACTTCGTAAATTCTCTATCGGTTATATCATTGTGAGCCTAAAACGTGTTATTATATCCTTTAAAAATAATCTTGAATTTGCTCGTTACTTTTTTTCTTTTTGTCATTAAGATTTAATGGGGAATGAGTTATTTTATTGCGGTAGATTCATTGTTTCTTTACGTAACCTTCTGGCTTCAATACGCTTTCTTTACTTTGTGCTTTTTTTACACAAATTTCTGGTTTCAATATTCGGTATTTTGACATTTACTCATTGCACTCCACTTTAAACTGTTAAATTTCGTTCTTTCACATTTAAAAGAAACGATTGAATTCTTTCTTATCTTCAGATTATTGGGATTTTTGCCGGTTATTACTGCTCTGCAGCTTCTCTGGATAAGAAATTGTGTGGTGTATAGATATTCAGTTAATTAATGTGGTGTTTCTATGAAACGAATAAACTACACTCAGACAGCAGATTTATTACAGAAATAAAATGTTCAACAACTACCTTCTTATCATCTCCTGTTTGAGTGACGGTTGAATCTTAAACTGACGTAGAATTTAAATAGTTCTCGGTCAGCAGTCGTGTTTCAGTTCCCTTGATATCGGGTCGGGCAGAGTAGGGAATCTGCAAGAATAGTCTGTGAGTCAGTTCATTAGAACCGGAGAGTGATCGGATTATGGTGAATCACACAGCTTTTTAACACTTATTGCTATTGAATAAAAACTTTTAAACTGTGTGGAGGTTCAGGTCTGCTGCAGCGAGAAGGGGAACCCCACCGGTTATACAAAGTAAAACCGTGATAGTTAAGGCTCCGGGAAAATCTTATGCTGACCTCCTGAAAACAATGAAAGAGAAGGTCAAGGCCGAGGAAGCTGGTGAAATATTGTCTATCAAGAAGGGTAGAGATCAGCAGCTTGAAGTCAGAATAAATGGATCGCAGAAAGCGGGGGAATTTTCCTCCCTACTAAAAAATAGAGCAGAGGACCTACAAGTTAATATTAGAACAAAAGGGGACCGCAGAACGGTGGTTCATGTAAAGGATATGCTGTGCGACACCAAGGAATGTGAGGTCAAGGAGGCAGTAGAAAAAGTATTGGGTACGGGGGAAAGTTTTCAGATTACATCCCTCAGGGAAGCGTATGGAAACATAATGAACGCCACGGTGGTTACCACACAAAAGAATGCAGTAAAACTTATTGCATCTAGGCTAAGAGTAGGATGGGTGTGTTGCCGGACATACATCCGGACAGAAATCGAGAGGTGTTACCGCTGCTGGGGTACCGGGCATAGTAGAAGAGAATGTCGAGGTCCAGACCGCTCGGACCTATGCTTTAACTGTGGGAAACCTGGAAATCAGAGACTGTAAGGAGGCAACACGATGCCTGGAATGTAATAGTACGTTGCACAGGACTGGCAGTACGAGTTGTGATAAAAGTCATGAATAGAGTGATCCTAATTAATAATAATAGAAGTCGCTTGTCTTGTGATCTGTCTGAGGAGATTGCAACAAGGTACGATGCCGACTTCTTGGTGGCCACGGAACCAAATGGGTACTTGGCGGCCAGGGGACATTGGGTGACTGACAGGAATGGGGATGTGGCCATCAGAAGGATTGCTGGCAATGTGGACTACAACCTGTATCATAGGGGTGATGGTATGGTAGCCGTAGAGTTAAGCAATATAATAATAATAGGAATTTACATTAGTCCTAATTGTACTACGGAAGCCTTTAAAAATAGACTTTTTGACTTACAGCAAGTCATGACGCGCTCCTGTAAGAGAACGCTTGTCCTAGGCGATTTCAATTGTAAGACAGCGCTAGCTGGTGCGGCCTACACGAATATTAGAGGAAGAATACTAGAGGAATTGCTTGAGGCTAATGGCGCGA
This sequence comes from Lycorma delicatula, assembly GCF_047948215.1. NCBI lineage: Eukaryota > Metazoa > Arthropoda > Insecta > Hemiptera > Fulgoridae > Lycorma > Lycorma delicatula. Next base: position 337,376,680 of record NC_134455.1, read on the forward strand.
ATTGTGTTAACGACGGGACCGCCACTTATAGCGCAAGAGGACATAATTCGATAATTGATTTGGTTATAATCGACAGTAGGATCCGTACTGACTCAATCGACTTTGAGGTCCTTAACGAAGAAACTGCTAGTGACCATAGGGCCATTTTAGTCACCCTTAGAGAATACCCACCAGGAAGAAGACAGTTAAACATCTTCAGTAGTATGACAGAACAACAGATTCACCGCGTTACCAACAACGCAGCAAACAGAATCAAAAATTGTCCACAAATAACTCCTGAGGCGTTCCAGGATATAATTAAAGAGGAGATAGCTAAAATACCGCCGAGTAACAATAAATATCACCCGGTTTATTGGTGGTCTGCAGAGATAGAAGAGCAGAGAAGAATCATGCAACGATACAAAAGAGCAGCTCAGAGATTACGCGCTAGAAATAGAACGGAAGAAGAAGGTCGTCTTGCGATAGAGCAATACAGACAAGCTAGGAAAATACTCAACTTCCTTATCAAACAAGCTAAAAAAAAGAAATGGCTGGAGTTGTGTGAAGAGCTTAACGTAGATCCCTGGGGAAAGGCATTTAGGATAGTGACCAAACGCCTGGGAAGATATGTGCCGACATTGAGTGCTGAAATGTCGGCACGACAGGTTAAATTGCTATTTCCCAGAATAGAAGATCTCAATAGAGAGGTAATTGAGTGTCAGGCTGGCAGGTTCACTCAAAAGGAGGTTTTGGAAGCCATCATGAAATTAAAAAATAAAAAAAGTCCAGGACCGGATGGCATACCTGCCGCCATCATTAAAGACCTTGCCAGGATCATACCCTGGGAATTAGTGGATGTTGCAAGTTATGGCTTACAAAACCGTAACTTCCCCAATAGTTGGAAAGAAGCCAGAACTGTTTTCATTCCTAAAATAGGACCAAATCAAGAACAAGTAGGATACAGACCAATCACACTAATAAATAACATGGGTAAGGTAGTCGAAAGATTACTAGAAACCCGACTCAGAGAAGAAATCGAGGAAAAAGGTTGTTTACATGAGGAGCAATATGGTTTTAGAAAAGGCCGGTCTACGATAAACGCGATCGACAAAGTTAAGACCTGGGCATTAAATAGTAGATACGGCACGTGGAGAACTAGGAAAATCCCACTTATTATAATGTTGGATATAAAAAATGCTTTTGGATCTGTTCCTTGGAGAGCCATTATCGCAGCATTACAAGCCATGAATATAAGTGATTATCTAGTCAACCAGATTAATCAATACCTTTACCATAGATTCATTGAGGTTAAAACGTTAGAAGGAAAATCCACATTTGAGATATTTGGAGGAGTTCCACAAGGATCAATCCTTGGGCCTATACTGTGGAATATTTTTTATGACAAAATTTTTAGATTGGATTATCCCGAGGGGGTTTTTGTTGTTGGATATGCTGATGACATTGCTATCCTAGTAGAAGACAGAGAAGTTAATAACCTAGAGGATAAAGCAAATCAGGCGTTACGAATAATTGATGAATGGCTGGTAGGAAGCATGCTACAGATATCCCCTAACAAATCCTGTTGTTTGGTGTTTTCAGGTAGAAAACCTATTAGAAACCTCAACATAAACATTAGAGGAGAGAGAATTAAGGAGGTCAAAGAAGCAAAGTATTTAGGGGTTCTTTTGGATAAAAGCCTAAGATTTAGCAAACACGTAGAGATGATTTGTAAGAAGGTCACTCCTTTGATTAAGGCATTGAGGACTCTTTTCCAGAACCATGGTACACCAAAAATGGTAATAAGGAGACTGATAACTGCGGCTACCACGTCAGCAATTTTATATGCGGCCCCGATATGGGGAGATACAATGAATATTCAGAGAAACAAAACAAAATTAAAAAGAGTACACAGGCTTGCTTTACTGCGTGTAGCCGCGGGATACAGAACAGTGTCATACGACGCGTTGTGTATACTAACGAAGGTTCTACCTATTGATTTACAAATTAAACGAAGAACATTTAGATATAGGGGTATGTCCAAAGATGAGATTGAACGGCTAATTGATCAAGAGTGGCAGGATACATGGACACACTCTAGAGTTGGGGATTGGACCAGGCGACTAATTCCCAACATAAATATGTGGACTAGTAATAGAATAGGTAATGTAGATTTTTATACGACACAACTGTTGACGGGGCATGGCTCGTTCGGCCATTATCTGTTTAGAATTGGAAAAAGACCTACCCCACAATGTGTGTACTGCCCAGAGACTGATGATGCGGAACACACTGTGTTTGTATGCCCAAGATGGGCTCCAAATAGAAGAGAAATTTCGGACAACGGACTTACACCTGAAAACCTCTTAAATTGGATGGTCTATAGAGACGATAACTGGGATTGGTTCCGTAGGTTTGCCGGGGAAATCTTACGCATCAAGGAAGAAGAGGACAGAAGAAGGGGTTTGTGAAATTAGGGTAGGGAGGATAGTCCCTCCGTGGAGGGCCCGTACGCCGTGGTGTGCGGGTTCCTGAGAAGGGGGGGGAACTCCTGGGGAGTGTGGGACAAATAAAAGACCGAGTCCCGGTTGGCGGTGCCGCTCCTGCGGGTGCCTCGGCGCTTAGTGGGGGCGGTACCGCTGATTAGAGGCAAAGGCATAATGACCGAGACCCGGTTCCCTGCTGAGGGGATGGGAGGTGGCGTAGCCATACCCCGTCTCCGAGGCGGGGGATTAGAGGCAGGCGAATAAAATAAAATTAAAGATCCCTCCCCCGAGACCGGGGGAGCTAACCTGCCGTGCCGGGTGTACAACCGGTGGGCTGGGGACACTCCCTTAGAGTAAAAGGACACTCTCCCCGACTGAGTATACTTAAATGGATATCCGGTCGGGGAGAGTAAGGAAAAAAAAAATATATATATTAACAGTAAAAAACGCTAACTACTCCGAGGAAGTTCTTTAAATATTATATTCGTAATTAGATCTTTCCTGGGTACTTATGTCATGACAACCTGATTTTACTTTGAGCATAAATTCATTACTTCTTGCCAAGTAATTTATCTTGGCGTTAGCCATAAATGCAGAAATATGGAAAGTTATTCTGTTTACTTCGTAAATTCTCTATCGGTTATATCATTGTGAGCCTAAAACGTGTTATTATATCCTTTAAAAATAATCTTGAATTTGCTCGTTACTTTTTTTCTTTTTGTCATTAAGATTTAATGGGGAATGAGTTATTTTATTGCGGTAGATTCATTGTTTCTTTACGTAACCTTCTGGCTTCAATACGCTTTCTTTACTTTGTGCTTTTTTTACACAAATTTCTGGTTTCAATATTCGGTATTTTGACATTTACTCATTGCACTCCACTTTAAACTGTTAAATTTCGTTCTTTCACATTTAAAAGAAACGATTGAATTCTTTCTTATCTTCAGATTATTGGGATTTTTGCCGGTTATTACTGCTCTGCAGCTTCTCTGGATAAGAAATTGTGTGGTGTATAGATATTCAGTTAATTAATGTGGTGTTTCTATGAAACGAATAAACTACACTCAGACAGCAGATTTATTACAGAAATAAAATGTTCAACAACTACCTTCTTATCATCTCCTGTTTGAGTGACGGTTGAATCTTAAACTGACGTAGAATTTAAATAGTTCTCGGTCAGCAGTCGTGTTTCAGTTCCCTTGATATCGGGTCGGGCAGAGTAGGGAATCTGCAAGAATAGTCTGTGAGTCAGTTCATTAGAACCGGAGAGTGATCGGATTATGGTGAATCACACAGCTTTTTAACACTTATTGCTATTGAATAAAAACTTTTAAACTAAGAAATCTAGTATGTCATGAAATGTTTTTAGGCTGTCTATGTAAATATAATAGGTAAGTGTGCTTTTAGGTTTGTAGATCTCTGACAATACTGAATATTCATTTAAAAGAATAATTATAAGCTAATCTCATCGTGGTTCGCGGCAACGAAAATTGCAGATGCCGTACGCGTATTTCCTAATTCACTGAACTCAAAAAATTTAGACGATGAAGACAGGAAAGAACCGACCCTGAAATCCCGATTTAATAATTACTGTTTCGTCAAGATCTGTTCGAAAATCACATATTTTGATAAATAGGAGTATTTCAGTTTGGTGACTGCAAAACCGTCATTAGTAGTAGAGTAGATAGGAGATAATCTTAAACGTTTTGAGACTTAAACAGATGAGTGACTGATTTTGTAGTTATCTGACTCATTGTAATCTCGATAGTTTGCCGCTATTCAATACACATATTGTCGTCTTTTCTTGCGCCTTAACACACAACAGACATCCCGAAGCTGAAATTACAGTATGCCTTCGTAAAAGTGTAGGTTTGGCAATGTGAAATAGTAAAGTGAAATAATAGTATCTTACACGGATCTTCGATTTTGATTTCTACACGATACGGGAAGTTTGGTTTAAAAATTCACGCGTTATCGGAACAGAGCCAAGATCTAAGTAAGAATGGTGGTAATTTAATTTTATCTCTTCAAAAGATGTTGAAGTTATTTCTTAACATTAAATCTTTTATTTATTATATCATTTGAAACAATTTCTTCCTGACTAGACTGATGGAGGCTGCGGATCAATATTCTAAACGCCTTGTCTTCTAAAAGGTGATGAAGAAAATTCAGTTATATTGAACATAGGCTTTTTATTGTAGCAATAAAAACTTCAGTACAAGTTATGCCATTTGTTATGGAAGTACGTACTTGAGAGCTAAGTATTCTACCTCAAATCGTAGATGAATTGAAAAGAAGGTATCTTTTTTATATAATGTTGGTTGTTATTCAATGTATGTTTGGTTGGTGCTTCAATTATTTTGTATTATTTTATTATTTTTTTTTTTTTCATTTATACTGGCATCACTGCTAAGGATATTAGCCACGTATATAAACACTACGTAAGTGACCAAAGACCACGTACCTACCACAGGTAATATTAACCACCTAAATATTAATTACATTTCGACACACAAAAATCTGTAAACATCTTCAAGTAGCTGCACTCCTTTCAATCGCCTCTTACGATAAGCAGGAGAAACATCAGGGAAGTACTCGAACCCTCTGTTTCCCCAAGAGAATTACAATTATTATTATCACCATCATTATTATTATTATTATTATTATTATTATTACAAATTTGAGGTAGGGAAGGTATAAATGGGTAACAGCCTGTCGAATAAATAAATAAATTTTATGTGTATCAAGTATGTCAAATATATTAAACATAAAAGTGTTGCTTCTGGAGGCTACAGGAGATCGATTACTTACATTACAAATGTTTAAATTATTCTCACTTTGACGCTCCTTCTAGGAGCGTAGTACATCTCCAGACAACTGTATTTATGTTTGAGAGTATACGATGTCGTTTTCCTTGGCTGTGCTATTGACAGGTGATATTTTAGAAGTAACCGCATTACCATCAAATATTCTGTTTTAGAGGATATAAATGTTTTTTATTAAGAACAAAGAGAAAAGAAAATAAAGATTTCAAAGTACCTTCCCAAATCGACGTTTATATAGTTATATAAATGACATTTTTTACAAACGATAAAAATAATGAGATTAAAAGAACTTTCTTTCAACGGAATTCAAGATATATAAAATACAATATATTTTAGTCGAACCGTGTGACAAAATATTCACAAACAAAGCAATTACTCGTAATCTCTTCTTGAACATATCCGTGCGTAATTTATAAATGTTAAACTAAGCCTAATGTCATTACAACGGAGTTTATATCTGCAACCTCAGGGAATAAAATAACTTATGATTTTAATATCAAGTAGATATCGGTAAATCTCGATAAGATTGTCACAATCTCAGGAATTAGAGGAAATGAAGAGCAAAATCTTTTTTTTTAATAAATAATTGGAAAAAGAAACTTTTAAAATCAAAAATGTTTTATACACAACTATTGCTAAAAATATAAATATTTTCCTTAATTAACGAAAATGTGAATAAATCAATGTAATTTTATTTCCTGCTAATAGGAAATCTAAAAAAAGGATGTAGAAAAACGATCTAGAGGTTTAGGAGATAAAGTTGAATCTCATTCGATATCGAGATAGACTTCTATACCGAATGTCTCAGTAAGTCCCGAGTTTGTTTCCTGCTTTATCCTTCGACATTTTATCATATATCACCCAATTCATATTTTCTGTTGCCAAGACAAAATTCCGCCCTCAAATTGTGATGAATTCCTAAGAATAAAGGACTTGTTAAATAAAAATAATAAAATTAATATTTAATAAAAAAAAAAAAAACACCGCTAAATGTACTTCCTTGATACAGTATTTTTCCTTCTCCTTAGACTGGTAAAATAAACAAACTTTTTCACCTTAAAAATAAGAATTCTTGGTATTACTATCAAATAATAAAAAAAATCCCTTTCGGCACGCCGGAAGGCGGAGGTAGATTTCACCGGTGCTAAGACCGGTGAATTTAAGGTGGAAACCTTTACCTTAAAGTTAAGAAAAACTTCAAATTTACTCAGTACGACAATGATTTCATATACGAGGTGCGACAATAAAGTAATGAGACTGATGTGAAAAAAAAATGTTGCTTACCGTTTTAGTCATGTTTAGTGTTGTCTCCTTCAAAGTAGTTCCCCGCTTCTGCCATTGATGGTAACATTTCTGGAACTCATCTTCTGTAATATCCTCCAAGACCCTCGTCACAGCTTTTTGGACATCTTGTGTTGTTTGAAAATGGTGTCCCTTGACCGCCATTTTGACTCTTGGAAATAGAAAAAAGGTCGCACGGAGAGATATTTGGTGAATAAGGTGGCTGTGGTAGTACTGAAATTTGTTTTGAGGTTAAAAATTGCTGTACTGACAGAGCATTATGGGATGGCGCATTATCGTGATGCAGAATCCAATTATCAGCAATGTTGGCACGGACACGAAGAACTCGTTTACGAAGCCTTTCTAAAATTTCTTTGTAGAAATATTGGTTAACTGTTTATCCAGGAGGCACCCACTCTTTATGAACAATTCCCTTGAAATCGAAGAAGCACACAAGCATGCATTTCACTTTTGACTTTGACATGCTGGTCTGGGTGATCCCTTTGAGTACCATTGCGAACTTTGGCGTTTTGTCTCTGGATCGTATTGAAAAAACCAACCTTTTTCACCGCTGGTAACACGGCTCAACAAATTTGAATTGATTTCCGTTTCCTCTAACAGATCGGCTGCCACAGTTTTCCGTGTTTCTCGCTGTTGTTGCGTGAGATTTTTGGGGACCATTTTTGCACAAATCTTTCTCATACCAAGATCTTCAGTTAATATTAGACGAACCGTTACTCGATTGATGTTGAGTTCTTCTGCAATCATTTTCACGGATAATCTTTGATCAGATCGTACGATTTCACTCACCCTGGTCAAGTTGACATCTGTCCGTGAGGTTGATGGTCGTCCACTGCGGTCTTCATTTTCAACAATCGTTCTGCCTTCACTGAAAATTTTATGCCACCGAAAAACTTGAGCTCTTGACATAACCTCCTCTCCGAAAGCCTTCTGAAGCTTACCATAAGTTGTCGTCGCGTTTTCACTCGATTTAACGCAAAAAGAAATGGCATACCGTTGCCCAATATTTTGGGGTTTCATTTCTGTGACGAGAGACACAAACACGTGTTCACTTATTACAGCACAACTCACGACTGAGCAGTTGCATCAATGTGCCGCTTGGACTAGTAGTAGCTTATAGACCAAGGTCAAAGATTGTGTGCCTACGCAAGGTGCTGGTTTACCACATCTTGCAAAGAAAAATCAGTCTCATTACTTTATTGTCGCACCTCGTATAAACAAGTTTTACATGTTTAGCGTACGACAAGCCCCATCTTCTTACAATTCCAACAACATTTTGGTCACCCTTGCCGTAAGGATTGGCCATGTCAAAAATTGTTTCAGACAAAAGTTTTAGGTAATATTTAGAGGATTAACGTTCTATTTAAACCGATTCGATACTGTGCCTATTAATGAAGGTGGTGATTTTTGTCTTCGAACCCCCACTTTTTTCACCCTCTGGATCAATGATTGGTGATATCAAAAACCTTTACTTACATAAGTTTTAGGCCCTTATCCAAAGAACAGTAGGAACTTTAAACGAATTCGATATTTTACTTAATAAAAAAGTTATAGCGATTTTTTTTTCGAAAAAGCACTCATTTCCACCTCCATGGTTGGAATTTGCCTATTAACGAAATCGACCGACATTTTGTGTTGTTATTTTTTTATGTATCAATTTGAAAGTGATTGGCGCAAAATTACTGCAGTTATTGTGTCCACAAGAAAGTGAAATATATATATAAACTTTGAGCTGACGGTAGTTTTGGGGTCTGGGGGATGTGAAACGCAAAGATATGTCGAAATTTTCCAAAGTCGAATCATGGTACCCATTACAATAGATAGCTTTCTTATGAAATCTACCTAAAATCGATCTCCGAGGCGGAGTGGTACCGTCCAAGGCTTTCATCCGGAGGTCCCGGATTCGAATCCCGGTCAGGCATGGCATTGTTCATCCGCAACAAAATTCCACTTCCATATTTTCCGCATAAACTTCAAGTTTATGTTGCCGTATCATTAAGCAAAAAAAAAAAAAAATAATAAGATCAGAGATTAACATTTAAAAGAAGTTTCTAATAATCTAAGCTTTTTTCAAGAATTCCATTGTTTTATTCAGTCGCATAAATTTTCTGTACTTAAAACACAAATTTGGTCAAACGAAAAACCAAGACATGCGATCTGTTTTTAAGAATTCTTATTAATTGTAACCAATTATTGGTAAACACAAAAGGTACAAAAACGCAATAAAAGCATAAGACTCTTATGATATTTATTCAATTTTGTTGATATTTAAGGAAAAGGATTTGACTGTATCGAATTAAAATATTGTGATGAAAATAGAAGAAATCCCGATATTAACCAAAATAATAAAAATAAATTGTAAAATTATAACTTGTAGAAAAAAATAATAGACGTACCGTACGAAATAATTAAATTAAAACTTCGTTGAAATTTAGCTCTCAAATTTTTATCTGAAATCAAAGATTAGAAAAATAATTTGAGATAAAGAAGAAATTTTACTTACTGAATAAAGTTCTCCATACCAATAATTTTTTTCTAATGTGTCATAAAAGAATTTTTCCCAGTATGTATTCCTGTAATTGGAAATTTATTTAATTTCATATTAAATTATTATTACAGAATATCATTCAAATTTACCCTATTAGTTATGTTTTTTCTTGTTCAGAATTAGATAAACAATATTAAAAATTTACCAAATTCGGAAGATAACGCGACAAAATTTGTAAAAACGTGATCGGAGAATACCGAACAAGAAACACTTCCGAATTGAATATCCTGAAGCTACTAACGCATTAAAATATTTTCAGACGAATTGGGTCGGTAAAAGTTTCATGACGTCAAAAAATTATAATCTCATCGCAGTTCGGTTTCAGTTCTCAAGAAATCCCATTTTTATGTAGTTTTTTCGAAGAATTATAATTATTCACAATCCTAAACCTAAACTTTGAGCGGGTGTAGTGGTCACATTTTCTAAATAATTATCCAAATTACACTACTTTTTTGTGTTTAGCCTCCGGAACCGCCGTAAGGTATTACTTCAAAGGATAAATGAGAATGATGTTTGAATGTGAATGAAGTGTAGTCTTGTACAGTCTCAGGTCGATCACTCCTGAGAAGTGTGGTTAATTAAAACCCAACCACCAAAGAACACCGGTAACCACGATCTAGTACGAGTATTCAAATCCGTATATAAGTAACTAACTACCTTTATTAGGATTTGAAACACTCGATATTTTGTTTTTTTAATACATACAAAAGGTAGTAATTTTTTTATTCACTAGTTTCGAAACACGAGGTTACATTTAATTTTCATCACCACTTCTCATGTCATTCGACTGTATTCCATACTCGCCTCAGAAGAGTAGGTCGTTAAACGGTTCGCAAAGGTAAAGGTAATCTGCCCAAAATCGCACCGACTTTCTTTTAATCTTCCTCCGGTTACCTTTTACTTTTCATTCAACATCTATTGGTCTTCGCATCCTAATGACAAAAGGAATTGCTGCTCTCGCGTATACAAATCCTAGCCTAACGGAGTTAATTTTTTCATTCGATAAATTTCTTGAATATTTTTCACTGTTTCAAGTAATAAATTGTACACTCAATTCGAGATGATAAGTTTTTCAAGATCTCTGCTTTTAACGATTAGGTAGCTCCGCGACCATCTATAGGCATAACCTGAATATAAGAATTCGTTCATTCTCCTAACTACCGATCGGCGTAAAATAGAAACTTCCTTCATAAATAATTTCTGAATTCAAAGCTAAACAAATGACATTATTTTACCGATATTTATTCACCAATTAAAATTGGTAATAATATAATTCTGTGATAAATGCATTATGACAACCGTTTCAAAGGAAAATAACTATTTATTATTATTTAAAAAAACAAGTTTACTGGTTCACTAATATTTGAATTTTTTTTTATCTGTTAAAACATATTAACTTCATATTTATTTATATTAAAAAAATATATTTCAAAATGTATTTTTATTATTGTATAGCTCTCCTTCTTAATGAATATATTTAATGTATCCCATTATGGATACGTATATAAAGTCTCTCATTAAAAAATACACTTTATTATCATTGGAGCCACTAGAGAGCTGGTATCACTTCTCCATTGATATTCTTGCAACTGAGTGCCAATTACATTATTATACCAAAAAGATAGGCCAACTTACCTCTGGGCACATAAAACTGAAATAGATGATCAAGGTTTCCATTTATGGCAGGTCAGCTGGACTGAATCGTTCGATGGCTGTTAAACGCATGATATTTTTCGTGATGTGTGAACTAAGCAGGTAGATAGATGGATTTCCCCCGATTGATATATTATGCAGTTTCATTTTGGACATGGTACTTTTCAAGATATGTTGGCCAGATTTGGTTTGATTGACTGAGGCTTGTTCCTGAGTGTAGGGCCACTGATGATGTGCGCCATGTCTTATATATGTCTGCCCCAGGTACGAAGCTGAACGTACTAAGTAGCTAGAGAGCTTGTGAGAATCAGTTCTGGTTTTGATCTGCAAGTTAACTGGAAAACATAGAGAAAAAACATAGAGGAAAACACGTTAAAGGGAATGGAACATAGTTGCTGGCTTCCTTAGAATCTTAGCCCTGCGGAAGATAGTTGAAGGGATCTGATGGTGTTATAGATTTATAGATAGAATAGCAACCCGGGTGACTAGAGGTCCGCCTGTGCTTACTTAGCTTACTAAGCACCCTAATACTAAGCACTTACTTAAACTACGGGGATCAGGATGTTGATTATAATTAAATGAGATTTTTTATTGTACAGGTGATCTTTCCGATTACACACTTGAATAACTCACGTTTAATAACACTCAGATACATGAAAGTAGCATCAATGGAAAGAAAACTCAAAAGTTTTCAGTGATTGGTTCAACTGTCATGTAGTTATTGGTTTCGTCACTAGGGCGATGGGATAGAAAATAGCTGCCAACGAAGACAGGAAGGCTTTTTATGTTCTGGATTTTCACGTCTGTCAGTCTTTTATCGCTGTGTATTGTAATCTTATAAGGAACTTTGGTGAAGATGCATTCAGTGGGCTCAGTGGTATTCCAACTTTAAAGCAAGGGAATGCATCTGTAAGCAAAAGTCAGCCAGCTGTCCATCAATAAGCGAGGCAAATGTGGAATATGTGAGAGAGTTTTGTATGAAGTCCATAGAAATCACCACCTCAACCAGCAGAAATTAGGCATCCTTTAACCAACTGTGGAAGATTGTGAACTGAAAAGGAAACTACCAAAGTGATGGATTGGGTTTGCTGAATACGCAACTACCAAAGAGATGAACTGGACATGCTGCCCATGCCGATAGTGAATGTTTGCATTGGCCTTCACGTTCCCCAGACCATCCACCCTGAATTTTTCTCTGTGGTTTAATCAAAAACACCTGTATCAGCCATGTTTACCAGCTACCATCCAGAATCTTCACAGTTCGCATTACGAAGGCCATTGCGTTAGTGAATCGACCAATGTTACAAGCTGTTTTGCAGGAATTGAACTGCAGACTCAATGTGTATCGCATGACACAGAGAGCTCACTTTGAGCACATGTGTTGTGATATTTTGAACCAAATGTAATACAATGCTTTTTAAGTAATAACCCTGAATTATTTTCAAATTTTATTTTATAAAAGAAAATTCATGCAATGTTTTTTTTATCTTAAATATATCTGGATATGTTGTTTTAAATTTGACCAACTTTTATTAAAACAGCTCTTCTGTAATTGGTTTTCAGGAATAGATTTAATTTGAAACATTCCAATTAATTTCATTAGGATTCTTATTGCTCTTCCATTTTGTTGTAATAAAAAGGTAAAACTAATACTGAAGTACTGAAATTGTATAATTAAACTAGCTCTACCCGCCACGCTTCGCTGTAGCACATTGTGGTTGCATGGATGAGAAATGAGAAACAAAACAAAGCATACGTTTCATAGAAGTTTAATTTTGCAGTACTTGTGGATATACAATATTTTTTTTGTTTTTCCACTGTCTGCGTAGATATAAAGGCTATCTGGTTTGCCGACTCGGGAACACGCAAATACAGTTGCCCATGTGAGAAGCATCCGCATCTAAATCTAAACCACACAATTCTAAAGATTGACCTTGAGCTTTATTGATTGTGATTGCAAATGCCAATCGAATTGGGAATTGCAATCTTTTAAATTAAAATGGTGTATCGGTCGGGATTATGGGTATTCGAGGAATGAGGACATCTTCAACTTTGAAAGGCCCCGTTAAAATTGTTGCTTCCACTACGTTATTCATACCCCGGTTTTGGCTGCCGTTGCAGACAAAACTCTACAACGGCGCGTGCCGTTGCAGAGTTTTGGCTGATTAATATTACGCAACAGGATGATTGCCATTTTTTTATCGAACCGTTGCTAGAATAAATCTAATGAGGAATGTTTTCCCAGTATCTACTGGCACATCCAAGAAGAAGGTTTCCCAACTCCGTCATTTATCATTTGCATTATGCGATCATAAATGCCTTTCTGTTCACGCGTTAATTTGGGAATGTTTGATTGGACATATGACTGAAGATCACCAATTTTGTAACTCTGTTCACGGCGTAAATCCACATCAAATGAAGCAATCGCAGCTCGGGTGGGTGCTGGCATTCCCAATTGACTAAGAACTTTATTTGCAATAGCTAAGCACTTGTCTTCAATATTTATCATGCTTCGTTGTAAATGCCTTCTGTAAATTCCATGGTCATATTGGTATTTTTTAGGCGTACTCTATGCAAAATATCCTCAGCCATATGCGATTGATATCTTTCCCATAACTCTGTGGGAGATGAAGGGAAGCAAGCGGTCAATATAATTGCGAATAATGCGCGAACTTGGTTTGGATGTGCAGTGTTGCACGCGTCATTAATACATATATCCCACTGTTGGTCGTTTTCTAATAAATCCAGAGTTTGGTGAAAGGCGCAGCTCAATCACGATACGATCACACAAAAGTACCTCGATTAAAGTGAATATTTAATTCAGATTGTATAATAATCCGAATCAGATGCAAGTGGATACTTTTTTTTGTTGTTAATAAACAATGTAATTGGGAAAAGGTATTGTTTCACATGTGACTGCGGTTGTCGTTACCTAGTATGGCGAGTGTTCCCCTCGCTTCCGGCAGATGGCGCGGTCACTGGTACACAGCTGACCGTTAAAAAAAATGTTTTCTAGCGGTCGCGGGTATGTGACTGATGTGAAAAATAGGTAAAAACAATCTTTGATGCGGTTTATATATCGTGCTAAAATTTGAGCTCGATCGGTGCAGGACATTTTGACTTTTTGAAGCGTACACAAACGAACTTAACATTTTTATATATAAAGGTTTGTGGGCTGCAAAAAAATCCTTAAATCCTGCGAAAAAACACATCATTTTAAATGCTTGCAAAAGCAGAGTAATGTTTACAAACTGCAGAATAATCAAACGGCGTTGATTTCAGATGTTAATTAACTGCTAACGTAAGTAGAAGTTGTGCTGCTTCAGTGTACAACGTGATTCTTGAGTATGAATCTACTAATGAATTACGATCTCCAAAGAAAACAAAACCCCGCAGGACAATTGAAAAAAAGGTGAGATTATGATAAAAACGCATTTCGTAAAAAGATTTCACGAATTTGAAATATTTAGAAATAGTTTAGCGGTGTATTATGTCCTTTGGAAAAGAATTCGGTTATTGTCTTCGACAACGCTTCTTATCATTAAACGAAAAGAATTCCAGCCATGTTATAGAAAAACAAGGATATCAAAATGTGGCTTAGCTCAAAAAGAATAATTTTTGAAGAGGTTTAAGTTAATGTTCAATCACTGCAATGGGTTTCGCGTATTAAAAGTAACTATAGTCCGTATAAAATTGGTTTGACACACGACGCCATACTGGTAAGTCGTGTTTTTATTCGGCTCGTAACGAATACATTTGCCGGTCTTCTTGGCGCGAGTGGTAACGTCTCGGATTTAATCCGGTGGTTCCGAGTTGGAATCCTGGTCAGGCATGGCATTTTCATACGCTATAAATCATTCATATCATCATCTGAAGCAATGCATAACGGTGGTTTCGGAGGTTAGAAAAAACAAAAAAAACGAATACTTAGTTGTGTGGTTTCAGTGTTACTATTTGTGAATTTTGTTCTTTGCTTTTACATAGCAAAGAACGCTAAATGACCAAAAAAGGATTGTTTGGTCATTATGTAGGGATATTATTTTCTGTGTATTTGGTTATTTCGACTTTTTTTGTTTGCATAGTCTTGAGTCTATCTGGGCTATAAGAAAGTTGGGTGTTTTAATTTATTTACTGTAAGTCATCCTTCTTGGTGGCTTTTCTTTTTGTTTTGGTGTTTTTTTTTTGTTTTTTTAAAATAAAATACAGATGTTTTAAATGTAAATATAATACAAAGAAATTTGTTACTTGATCAGTTGTGATTTTGTTTACATTGGCAACGGCCATACGGGCTCTTTGTGATTGGTCGTTGTGTTTGACAGCGGCCATCTTGCAGTGATCTGATTGGTTTTCCTTTGTTTACATTTCCATCTGATTTATTAGCCTCTTATTTATTAAAAAAACTGTACAAATTAAAAATATATAGTTAGATTTATTAAAAACAGATGAAAACAATCTTTGATGCGGGTTATATATCGTGCTAAATTTTTTTTTATCGTGTTTTTTTTTAGTAAAATACAGATGTTTTAGCTGTTATAAAAATTCAAAGAAATTTGGTCGTTGTGTTTGATAGCGGCCATCTTGCATTGATCTGATTGGTTTTCCTTTGTTTACATTTCCAAATAAAAAATGTACATATTAAAAATAGATAGAGATATTAAAAATAGATGAAAACAAACTTTGATGTGGGTTATATATCGTGCTAAAATTTGAGCTCAATCGGTGCAGAACATTTTGAGTTTTTGAAGCCGTACACAAACGAACTTAACATTTTTATATATATAGATATAAATAAAAATATTATAGCGCAATGAAAATATTTACAGTTTTACTTGTAAATAATTTGATCTTTTTAATTTCTTAATAAATTTATTGTTAAGATTACTTAAATTAAGAAACGTAAAATTTTACACTTTATGTGTGTTTTTAAAGAGCACGTGTGTCCTTACACATATATCCTACATAATTAAAAATATAAATATATATGCATATTTGGTTCACATGTTATTGCTTATATTCATTAAAATTAAACTTTATTGTTTACTTGTTCAAAAATCTTAATTTTAAATAGCATTAATGTTGTATTTAATATACCTACATTCACGTATGTAACAAATAATTTTTAATTCAACTTAATGACCCATCTTATGTAACTTTGTCATTTTCCCCATTTTCATAAAACAGCATTAATAGATTTATAAAAACACTTAAGACTAGGTTATTACAAACTTCACTTTTATTGCCAAATTATATAATTTTACGTAATGTAATATTAAAAATTAAAAAATACTCAGTCCTGGAAATTTAACCAAAAAATGTATTTATTTAAAATTACAAAAAAAAAAATCGTAATTAAAAAATAAATATCAGTTATATTGTCTTAAATTACTTTTTAAGTAAAACTTCAGTTTTATAAATTTCCAAAGAAAAACATAAGAAAATAATCAGGGTGAGATCCCACCCCCCACTATGATTAATCCCACCCCTCCATAATCATTATGGGCCTACCATTTTATTTTTGTTTTCTTTTACTTAAATTACCTTAAATCTTGTTTAATTTCTAGTATTTTTCCTCTTCTTTTTTTTACACTTACGAGCTTTCTTTAGCTTGTGGTTTTTCCAAAGTTTTTTTACTTTAAATTAGACTTCCCTTGTTTAGGTCCTCCTCCTTGTTTAAATCCTACTAGATTTTTTATAAAAGAACTCTTCGGTGTTTTCTTTTTGGTGCTTTTGTGTACTCTTTTTAATTAAATTCTTCTCTCCTAGGTTTTTTTACAACTTTACTTGTTAAAGTTCCTTTTTGGTTTAAGTTGTTTTTACTTTCTTGAACCTCTGTTTTTTTTTTACTCTAAATTAAAATCTCTCCTTTTTTAGATCCTCCTAGGTTCTTGTTTAAATCCTACTAGATTTTTTATAAAAGAACTATTCAGTGCTGTCTATATATATATTTCACTTTTTGTGGACATGATAACTGCTGTAATTTTGCGCCAATCACTTTCAAATTGTTCCTTAAAAAAAACTCATCACAAAATCTCAGTCGAGTTCATTAACGGCCAAAATTGGACCATGGGAGTGGAAATTGGAGGGGCTTTTTCGAAAAACAAAATATCACCATAACTTAGTTGTTAAGTAAAATATCAAATTCATTTAAAGTTCCTTCTATTCTATGGATAAGGGCCTAAAACTTATATAAGTAAAGATTTTTGATATCATCACCCATTGGCTCAGGGTGTGGAAAAAAAGGGTTATGAAGACAAAAAAAATCATACGTCATAAATTGTTTTAAAGTGGTTGTTAGTCCTCCAAACATTACCTAAAACTTTTGTCTGAAACAATTTTTGATATAACTACCCTTACGGCAAGGATGACCAAAATTTTGCTGGAATTTTAAGAAGATGGGCTTGTCGTATGCTAAACATGTGAAACTTTTTTCACATGCAACCATTGTCATATTGAGTAAATTTGAAGTTTTTCTTAACTTTAAGGTGAAAATCTTTTTTTAACACTGGTGAAATCTACCACTGCCTTCCAGCGTGCCAAAGGTATATTTTTTTTAATTCAAATATTTATTTAAACCTTCAGATTTTTATTTAAACACTATAAATGGTCTGAGATTTTGCATTATTCATGTGTATGAAACACCACTGTATATGTGAAACAAATGACGTGTTTACATGTGCAGTATTTATTCAACCCAGATGTAAGGTTTTTGAAAACAGTTTTTTTTTCAGATGGCTTAGGATTTTTTTCAGAAGTATGCAGGTTGTTCGGTGAATTTCCTCCAGTTAGCATATTACACAGTCTCTTTCTGGACATGGTGCTTTACAAGATTGGTTAACAGAATTAGTTATTAATTCAGTTTGTGTCTGGAGTGTAGAGCCAATGTTGATGTGAACCATGTTTTATAGTCTGCTATATAGGTACAAAGCTGAACATACTAAAGTAGTTAGAAAGCTTGCGAGAATCATTTCTGGTTTTGATCTGCAAGTAAATTGGAAGACCAAAAGTAGTGGAACATAGTTGCTGGCTTCCTTAGATTCGTAGCCCTGTGGAGGGTGGCTGAGGGGGTCTGATGCTAATATAGAATAGCAACCTGGGTAGCTAGGGGTCCACCTGGGTGCTTACTTCACCAAGGTTGGTGTTTTGGCATGAAGTCCCGGTTTGCTTAGATATTTGCTGTTAGGATGAGAATGGATTTTTGGAGAAACATGTGATGGAGCTGTAATGTGGGAGGGTGTAGGCATTTACCCTGTTTCTGAAAGCAGACCAGAGCAGAGAAAAATAGGGTAAGTTTTCATTAGAAGCTTATTAAATTTGTGAATCTGTTTCTTGATTTTTGAGTAAATAAGAGAACTTTGAGTAAATTGAATTGTAGGACAAAATTGTTATTGAGATCAACATTTTGTTTTATAACAAAACGTAATTGGTGTGAGAATAGTACTTTTGGTGTCTAAAGACTCAGTCAAGTAATGGTCTGAGTGAATATTCTAATTGAAGTTAGATAAGGGAAGAGTTTTTGTGTGAAATGTTCAGTATTAGAGGAAGGTATGGGAATCATATTTCTTCAAAGCGGTTAATTTGACTGAGAATTGTAAGTTATGATAGGTGGATTGTGGTTGGAAGAAGCCATGTGAAGGCGATAGTAAGTTGTGTAAATACAATGATGGAAATGTCTGCTGAGGCATTTGCTTTGGTGGCATCCTGACAGTGGCCAAACTGATGACTCTGAAGTGTTATCAGGTTTAGAAAGTCTAAAAGATAACCTCTGATAAAACCCATCAGGACTAGAAACGGAGGGGCTGTGTGGTGACTGGGATCATCACAAGGTGGGAGGGTCTTCCCCTATAGGGGGTCAGAATGTGGTAAATGATATGCTGATTTTTATAATAGCTGTTAAAAAACATATAACAAAATAAATATATGTTGCAATGTACCCATATGCGTATAAACATAACAGATTTTAGAGTTACAATAAAAATCTTTAACATACACACATACATTTTTAGATTTCCCTCTATGAATCATGAGACCTTGCCGAATCACTCAAACTTCTGAACACTGTGCAGCTAAAAGCAATGGAAAACTACAGCTGCCTTTTTTCCAAGAAATAACTCTCTGCATTTTCATATAATAAAGATGGAGACATCTTCCTTAGTAAAATATTCCATAGGTAAACTAGTCATCCGTTCAGATCTCCAGGTGGGGACTACTAAGGAAAGGGTCATCAGGAAATTAAAAATTAACATTCTATGAGTCAGAGCGTGGAATGTTAGATGTCTAAAAAAGGTTGGTAGGTTAGAAAATTTAAAGACGGAAATGAATAGATTAAATGTAGATGTAGTAGGAATTAGTGAAGTTTGGTGGGAAGAGGAAAACAACTTTAGCTCAGGTGATTTAGAATAATTAATACAGCTTCAAATAAAGGGCAGGCAAGAAGATAGGGAAGAGAGTAGAGTATTTGAAAATGCATAGCGACAGAATCATTGTAATAAGGATTAAATCAAAACCTAAGTCGACAACGAATGTTAACATCTATTATATGCCTACAAGTGCCCATGATGATGATGAGGTAGAGTGTGTATAATTGACAAAGCAATTAAACACATAAAAAGAGATGAAGATTTAATAATAGCTGGAGACTAAATGCAAACATTGGATAAGGCAAGGAAGGAAATATTGTGGGTGATTATGGGCTGGGCAAAAGGAATGAAAGAGAGAACTGACTTATAGAGTTTTGCACAAAGTATAATTTAGTAATTGCCAACACCTAATTTAAAAATCATAATAGAAGAATATATATATGGAAAAAGCCAGGTGATACTGCAAGGTATCAGATAGATTATATAATGGTTAAGCAAAGATTTAGAAATCAACTCATCGACTGCAAAGCTTACCCTGGAGCAGATATTGATAGCGATAATAAATTAGTGATAGTGAAATGTAGATTGGGGTTGAAGAAAAGATGTCACATGAATCAGTGAAATTTAGAGAAGCTTGAGTAAGACGAGGTAAAGAAGATTTTTGGGGAGGACATCGCAAGAGGTCTGAGTAAAAATGATAAGATAGAAAATGTAGAAGAAGAATGGGAGAATGTTAAAAAGGAAATTCTTAAATCCGCAGAAGAAAACCTAGGTGGAACAAAGAGAACTGGTAGAGAAAACCTTGGATGTCAGAGGATATACTGCAGCTGGTGGATGAACGTAGAAAATATAAGAATGCTAGTGATGAAGAAAGTAAAAGAAACTATCAACAATTAAGAAATACTATAAACAGAAAGTGCAAACAAGCAAAATAAGACTGGATTAAACAAAAGTGTTCAGAAGTGGAAAGAGAAATGAACATTGATAAAATAGACGAAGCATATACAAAAGTTAACAAACATTTTGAAGTACATTAATTAAAATCTAATAATGTGTTAAACAAAGATGGTACACCAATTTATAATACAAAAGGAAATGTCAATAGGTGGGTGGAATATATTTATATTCCACCCACATATATTTGGGTGTTATAGAGGAAGAATAGGAAGTCAAAGGGGAGGAACAATACTGAGATATGAAAAGAGAGCATTAAAAGATTTTAATGGCAGAAAGGCTCCTAAAATAGATGGAATACCTACAGAATTACTGCGCAGTATAGGTGATGAAGCGATAGATAGATTATACAAACGGGTGTGTAATATTTACGAAAAAGGGGAAGTTCCATCAGATTTCAAAAAAAGTGATATAGTCATGATACCAAAGAAAGCAGGAGCAGATAAATGGAAAGAATAGAGAAAAATTAATTAACTAGTCATGCATTAAAGATCTTAACTAGAATTCTGTACAGAAGAATTGAGAGGAGAGTGGAAGAAGTGTTAGGAGAAGACCAATTTGGTTTCAGGAAAAGTATAGGGACAAGGGAACCAATTTTAGCATTCAGATTAATACTAGAAGGAAGATTACAGAAAAACAAATCAACATACTTGGCATTTATAGACCTAGAAAAGGCATTCAATAACGTAGACTGGAATAAAATGTTTAGTATTTTAAAATAACTAGGGTTCAAATTCAGAGATAGAAAAACATTTGCAAACATTTACAGGAACCAAACAGCAACAGTAATAATCGAAGAACTTAAGAAAGAAGCAGTAATAAAAAAGGGAGTCCGACAAGGATGTTCCAAGGGAGTAATAGATTTGCTTATTAGTAATTCTAGCTGAGAGTAAAAACGATTTAGAAGAAACATTGAACGGCATGGATGCAAGAACTAAGAAAATAAACAAGAACAAAACGAAAGTAATGAAATGCAGTAGAAATAATGAAAATGGACCATTGATTGTAAAAATAAGAAGAAAAAAGATTACGGAGGTAGTAGAATTTTGTTATTTGGGAAGTAGAATTACTAAAGATGGACGAATCAGGAGCGGTATAAAATGCCGAATAGCACGAAAAGAGCCTTCAGCCAGAAATATAATTTGTTTACATCAAAAATTAATTTAAACGTAAGAAAAACATTTTTGAAAGTATATATTTTTGGAGCGTAGCTTTATATGGAAGTGAAACTTGGACGATCGAAGTACCCGAGAAAAAAGATTAGAAGCTTTTGAAACGTGGTACTATAGGAAAATGTTAAAAATCAGATGGGTGGATAAAGTCACAAATTAAAAGGTGTTGCGCCAAATCGATAAATAAAGAAGCATTCGGAAAAATATAATTAAAAGGATAGACTTATAGGCCACATATTAAGGCATCCTAGAATAGTCGCTTTAAAAATGGAGGGACATGCAGATTGGAAATATTGTGCAGGCAGAAAACGTTTGGAATATGTAAAACAATTTGTTATGGATGTAGGATGTAGGGCGTATACCGAAATGAAACGACTAGCACTAGATAGGGAATCTTGGATAGCTGCATCAAACCAGTCAAATAACTGAAGACAATAAAAGGTATCACTTCTTGTTTTCGGTTATAAAGATATTAAAAAATATATATAATTTCAAAATTAATATTGTCGAAGCTACTGTAATTTGTCATAAAATTAGAAAAGGAATGGGTTTTAAATTTACAATTTAATATGATATTCTAAAAGAAGATATAATAAAACCTTAACTATAATCTTAATTTGTACTAAAATAAAGTTGATGTGAAATTAAAAACAAAAAAGCCGCCTTCATTTTGCTATAAATATTTCTATAAAAATAAAATCGACAGTTCATTATGTAATTTGACCTATTTCTGGTCTTTTTTTAAGTATCATAAATAAATAACTGTTTTATTACTGTCGATCCTTAAATTATTTAATATCTTTCCACCGATCTCTTAACTATGCTTTTAAATTTCAAGCTTCCATCCGGAACGTTTAGTTTTAATATTTTTAATATCAATATTAATTATTAACACGAATAATGGTAATAATAATTAAAATTTATTTCTAACTGAATAAATTAAATACGTTCATTAAAATCGGTAGCAATAAGCTAAAGTAGATAAATCATAATAATTACCGAATAGAAATAACAGGGAAGATGAGCACACAAATTTACCGATTGTAGGCGTTTTATTTAACCCGATAAATTTACGTTTTATATGTAAAACTCAGCGTTATTCATTAAGTTACGCAGAAATTTTGTGTGCGTAAATTGGTGCATCTATTTAGTCTGTATATAAAAATAAATCTGTTTGTTAAATTGTCAATTTAGTTTAATATAAGATTCACCTGGCATATAAAAGGTATATCGAGACTTTACAGAACTTTCTGCCCGAGGTTATAATGATCTTTTATACCACGGGTAAGTTTTTGCAGAAAAATTCGAAGAAGTTTATTTATTTATTTATTTTTTTTTTTCTAATGAATCACGCGAGTGAAGTACACAGTGGTCGGATGTATATCTACCCAACCCACAGGGTTGGTCTAGTTGAGATTGAGAACGCGTCTTCGCAAATCAGCTGATTTGAAAGTCAAGAGTTCCAGTGTTTAAGTCCTAGTAAAGTCAGTTATTTTTATGCAAATTTGAATACTAGATCGTGGATACCGGTATTCTCTGGTGGTTGGGTTTCTGTTAACCACACATCTCAGGAATGATCGAACAAGACTGTACAAGACTACAACTTAATTTACACTCATACTTATTCATTCTTTTTCCGGTTTAGCCTCCGGTAATTACCTTTCAGATAATACTTCAAAGGATGAATGAGGATGAAATGTATGAGTGTAAATGAAGTGTAGTCTTGTACAGTATCAGTTCAACCATTCCTGAGATGTGTGGTTAATTGAAACCCAACCACCAAAGAATACCGATATCTACGATCTAGTATTCAAATCCGTGTAAAAATAACTGACTTTACTAGTGCTTGAACGCTGGAACTCTCGACTTTCAAATCAGGTGATTGGGGAAGACGTGTTCACCACTAGACCAACCCGGTGAGTTAAACTCATTCATCCTGTGAACGGTAATTACCGGAAGCTAAAGAGGATTAAGAAGAAGGGTATACATCTACCCGATGTATACTGACATATCTATAAAGTAAACTTGATACATCTATATATTTACACATACATGCCATACTACAATGTGTTAGAAAGTCCACGTCTCCATACACTAAACATTTATTCACGCACACGTCCATATAAAGACCAAGCATACAGTAAACCATGTATCACTCTGTTAATTACTGAAGAATAAATTCTCAAATAAGAAAAAATATTTAAAATAATGTATGTTGATGAGGTTTAAGTTAATAGGATTCTCAATTAAGGTTTATTTTCTTAACTTGAAAGTTTGAAATGTTTTCTTACTTATTTAAAATTAAAATAAATTTCTGGTTTTCTGTTGGTTTTGTAAAATATCTACAGAACTTAGTCTTAATTTTATCATTATAATTTTTAAACCCTTCTATAACAATTATTAAAAGTAGAACGTTGTGTGATTTCTCAATTAAAAAATCATTTACATACATCATGAAATATACTTACTGTAAGTGTGTGTCTGTATGTAAGTGTATGTATTTTTGTGAATAGTGCGCGCGCGCGTTTGTGTATGTGTGAAAGAAATATGATATTAAACTCTGAAAAGTTATAAATAGAGAGATGATACACATTATGCACTTGCATTCGTACAAATAAATAGATTAAAAAGTTGATTTTTTTATTCACGTACGGCACAAGGTTCTACATAAATTGTGCAAAGCATTTGTTGTATAGTTGCAAGTGCCCTCGTACTGTAACTTAGATACGAAATGGCCATGTCAGGACAATGCGACCTACTGAGATCTAGCCGCGTATTTACACGAAGTTATCCTTGCGGTGTCTTATATCAACTACATTAAGTACCTATGTTAAATAAACTACGCGCGCAAGCGAGCGAGTGTGTGAGTGTGTCTGTGTCCGCAATAAAATATCCACGAGCAGAAATATTATATGTCCAACTTAACTCTCTCTTACCATATAACTTAGCCAAACTAGTGGGTGTTACCACTCGACATGTTACAGAATATAACAATAAAAATAATGCATGAGTATCATAAATAAATCTTACATTTTATGCAAAAATTTTTTTTTAAATTAAGCGTAGCAAAACACAAAAGAAATACTTAATAAAATATTCGAAACTTTTTCATTTTTTAACAGTTATAATTGTAATTAAGCTATGTACAAATGTTAAATCTACACAAAAGACTAGAAATCTTTTGAATGTCCTTTTTAGTGACATGTCAGGAGTATTACGTTAAAATAGTAGGTTTAGTGCTTCACATTTCTTTGCGAACTCAAATCAAGGCAAACAGTAACACAAATAGATCGACTTATTTAAATTAGCAAAAGGACATAACCTAATATAGAGGCCAGTATATCGAATGAATCAGATATACAGCCTCTTAGAATTGCAAACAGAGCAAGGCTAGTACTTTACCAGAAAAATCGACATAGATTGCGAATAACTTGAACAGAATTAGATTTTTCAAACGATGAATTTTTTACTGTCGCCTACAGGATGCTGAATAATTGCACAAAGGGCTCAATAACTTTGATAACTTGTTTACAAACTACTTCAAAACAGAACTGTTAAAACTTACTTTTCAACACAGAAAATATAAATGTAGTGAAAATAAATACCCCGTAAACACATATAATACCGACTCAAACGACACAGAAAAAATGAACCCAACAGAAACAGTGACCGACCCAACCCTTCGAATAAACGAGTCGCCTGATAAACTAAACATCACGACTGTCCTTACCACAAGAATATCCAGTCTACATGTTAAATTGATGAATCTTAATTAAATTAGATAGAATAAAAACAAATAAAATTACGTATATCCAATCAATAAGCGACTACTATTTCAATACATTTATAATACGGACACCATTCTTCCCATTCGACTGTCTGCGAGTTCACACAGCCGTTCCATCCGAGTTCCACACAGCTTTGAAGTTTAAGATTATATGATTATTTTTTTTATGATTGCTAGGTACAGATGAGAAAAAGTACTTCTTATCCACTGGTATCGTAACTTTTATATCTCATATTTTGAAACAAAGATATACCTGAGGTTCTGTTCTTACGGAGCTATAAACTTTTCTTTTTCTGTTTAGCATTCAAAACCACCGTCAGGTATTACTTCGGAGGATGAATGAGGGTGATATGTAAGAATGTAAATGAAGTGTAGTCTTGTACAGTCTCAGGTCGGCCAATCTAGAGATGTGTGGTTAATTGATACCCTACCACTACGGAACTATAAACTGAATTTAATCTGACATTCCACGCAAAAGCTTAGACGAGAATCAACCCGCAAACAAAACCACGATATTTCCCACGAAGTGCTTTTGATTCAGAGACCGGAGCCAAAATATCATAGGTTAAATATGTCAATAAACACAAACGATCAATAATATAATACGCAATGCACATTTTTTCACAACGGTACTTCAGCTCAAATGAAGGTTGTTAAATGCATTTAGCCATTAGGAGTTATCTACCTGTTGTTTTAAATTATATTTTGTTTTTTATTTTTTTTTAGGATTTTTATGTTTTTCATTATTTTAAGGGATTTTATTTAAATTTCTACTTCTTCATTACAAAAATGTACTAAATATTTTTTTTTTTATTAATAAATTAATTAAGTTTTCTTTTATTTGCACTTTAGGGATGCACTTACACATCAGTCAAACATTTAAATCAATGATTTAACGGCCTCCGTGGTGTGCGAGTGGTAGCGTCTCGGCCTTTCATCTGGAGGTCCTGGGTTCGAATCCCAGTCAGGCACGGAATTTTTCGTACGCTACATTTCCCATTTCCATATCCCACGCACAAGCTTGAAGCTTATGTGGCGATATCATCAAAAAAAAAAGGAGCAGAAATCAACTCGTTCACCATTCGTACGAAAACGCACACATAAGAGAGAAAGAGAAACTGTTTATGTCGGGTAAATTCACTTTTATGAAAACTAAATGTCGAGAAAAGATTGTTTTTCTACGGCTATATTATAACGTTTGAATTAAGCCTCTGGAACCTGTATATTAGTGAAAGTTTTATTATGGTACAGGTGTTCAACCAATCAAAATCCTACTCTTTTAAATCACTAACCAATCAGAAGCGGGTATTGTTTGATGTATCAGCTGTTTTTTTTACTTGAATTTTAATCCGATTTAGTAATTAACAAGCAGAGGTTAATTTGGAAGTACACAAACATGTAAATAAGTTTCTATATTACATTATTTAACATTTTGTTATATCGGATTCTGAGGAAGTGTCTTAAATACCGATCGATATTAAAGAAAAGGCAGAACTTATGACTAATGACTTATGAGTAATGTTTAATGTACGAGGGTAAATTAATTATTATCCGCAATTTAGTTACATTTCTGTTTATGTTGGTAGTACTGTCATGTTGCGTAGCTGACGCATGCGTGGTTTAATTGTTGTTATATCTGTGCAGGTTTGATGCTCCTAGATTAGTTCCATTATCGCTGCCCTGCCGTTAACCATGGCTGTTCCGCTTTCTGTTTGCAGCAAAGAAGAGCAACGTTCAGTGATCCGTTTATTGTGGTTGGAAGGTGTATCAGGGGCCGAAATTCATCGAAGACTTTCGGTACAGTATGGGAACAGTGTGTTGCCGCAACGGAGTGTCTACGAACGGATTGAAAAATTAAAAAATGGTTGCACAAGTGTTACGCACGATGAAGGAGCCGGACGACCGTTTACCGCCACGAATGAGGAAAACATTGAGCGTGAACGTGACATGGTTTTCTTAGACAGACGAGTAACTACTGATGAAGTGGCTCATCGTCTGCAAATTAGTCACGGTTCTGCCTACGTAATCATCCACAACAGACTTGGGTTTCATAAAGTCAGTGCAAGATGGGTCCTAAAACAACTGACACAGTTGCATAAACAAACGCGCTTGGACATCTGCCAAAAACATTTGGATCGCTATGGTAACGAACGGGACATCTTCTTAGACGGAATCATCACCGATGACGAAACATGGATCCATCATTACGAGCCGGAGAGTAAACGGCAGAGGAATGGAAACATCCAAATTCGCCCTGCAAAAAATGTTCAAGACCCAATGGTCCGCAGGAAAACTACGGTTTTTTGGGACTCACAAGGCCTAGTACTGGAACATTATAAGGAAAGGGGCACGACAATAAACAGTGCGTGTTATAGTGAGACGCCTACTGCCAAGCTGAAGCCTGCAATTCGAAGCAAACGCCGAGAACTGCTGTCGAAAAGTGTTGTGTTGTTGCACGACAATGTCCATCCACATAGTGCTGCCCACACTGCTGAAACGCTCCAAAAAGTCAACTTTGAAGTACCGGCTCGTCCTCCGTATAGTCCTGATCTTGCCCCTTCTGACTACCACTTGTTCGGTCCACTCAAAGATTTTAAGGGGCCGTCGATTTACCTCGGACGAAACAGTGAAAGAAGTAGTGCATTCCTGACTCGCAGCTCAACCGAAAACCTTCTTTTTTGAGGGTGTCAGGAAGTTTGTGCAACGATGGACCAAGTGCGTTGAAATGCAAGGGGACTATTTTGAAAAATGATGTACATGTAAGTTTCCTATTTGTATTGCAATAAAATTTTTAATTACATTGCGGATAATAATTGACTTACCCTAGTATTTTTGAATTTTTTTTAAAAATATTCCGTAAATAATGTATTCTATCATTGATTTAAATCAATAATCACAATACTTTCACAGCCATAGAAGAAATACCGTAAGAAACTCTCTATAATGGCCATTAACACATTGTGATATAAATAGAAATTCAAGATCTCGATAAGAAAAATTTAATTTAAAAACAATATTAAAAACTTTTGATTTAGTTTGTTTTTTGTGTTTCTTAAGGAGGAATTCTGTCTTCTATTTTATAAATATTTTTTGATTTTTACTTTGCCGTCTAGACAGCGTTATAGCAGATCTACAGCTCTAGAAAGTAAAGTATTTTAATCGGTCCAATTTGGCCGTATGCGGTTTTCACCGGATCTAGACATTTTGACACCTAAGTAACCCAAAAAACAGATGGAAATTTTCCGGATGTTAATGTGCGTATGTACGTGAGTTCATGATGTTCGCCTCTAAATCACCTTATACCTCTAGAACTACTAGACAGATTTTGACTTAACTTGTTCAGATTACCTCTACATATAGAGCACTGATGCTATTAAATTTTCAACCTAAAGGATAAAGGTGGTAAAGCTGTAGAACAAGATTACCCTCATCGTCTCGGGATTTCGCCTAATTAAGATCATATTTTCCTTAGGCACATTTTTTAACAAATAAAAAGTAACAGTATTCGCAAAATAATATTTTTACAAAATCGCACCCCCACCTAAAGAAATTTTCTAAACTATTCTTATGTTGCGACGTCACAGGTTATCGGTAGATTTAAATAAATGAATAATATTTAAAATGTAAATGCAACTCTGTCTGGCTGAATCTCGAACTCGATAGCTCGGTCGACTCGGTACCTGGTGCGTTAAGCTTCGCGTCTACACTAGTCTGCCGACCTTACAAGCGAAATTTGTTCTACATAAGTTGAGAAATTACATTAGTTTAATAACTGCCGACCGTCGCCACTTGTACCACCCCACCCGCGCCAATTAAATACGGTATGCGCACGCGCTTTAGTTAGAATAATTGAATTAAATAAAGGAAAAAAAATATTATATTTAAATAAAATTATAAATATTTTAAATTAAGGTTTTTTTGTATGTGTGTTTGTGTGTGTGTGTGTGTGTGAGGTGGGGGAAAGTCCTACAACTGTGTGGTCAGCCTTTTTTTTAAGTATCTGTGGAGGGAAATCTTAAAGAGTATCAGGGAATACTGAAAGTGCTATAATATTTCATCTTACAAGACGGATTAAGTTTTCAAAAATTTTTTCGCCAAAAAATATGACCGTCTATCTCCTTAGGGCGTATACTACCAGTTCGGTAGTTTTTTCATGCTTTACTTTGAACTTTCTCGTTATACCAGTTTTCTGAACATATATAATCGTAAAAGATTTTTAGGTCTTATAGACGCTAATAGACATTTTTACTTAAAATTTATCATCCTTTATAGATACCCCTTTAATCACCAAAAAAACTTATACTGCACAGACTATATTATTTTTTCCCAACTTGTATAAAAGTGGAATATATTTTGTTGTTTTGTCCTACTTAAAGCACCATTAGTTAGTTACCTGGTGGTTATGGAATTAATTTACGCGATTAAATATTCGCACTTTTTTACTTTTAGAAATTAAATATGATTCGCGTGCTAATGTTTTGCGAATGCAGAGTATCATTAATCAGGTTAATATTTTAATAACTAATATTAAAATATATTTTCTACAAAGGAAAACAAAATAAATGTTTACTTGACCGAATTTAATTTGTTTTATAATTCAGGCTTGAGAATTATAAAATAATTGGTTAAATATACAAAATATTACGAACTTGTCACGTAATACATTACGGAAGAATTTTTTTGTAAGCATATATATATATATAAAACTAAACTGTTAAACTGTTCTGTGCAAATAGTATATTTGAATTCAAATCTTTGAATATAATTATATTATATATTATACTATATTTTTCTTTGTAATTTCATTATTTAACCAATTTTCGTAATTTCGCTTATTTTCGTAATATAATGAAAATAATTTTTACATTTTGTAATACGAATTCAGAGCTAAATTTCCTTTTTTCTTACGTAGAAAATATCAAATAATTTTTTTATCTTTTAAAGAAGGAATAACAGTAGTTGCTGAAGTGAGTCCGGCGTTCCATATCTTTTTTTGTAGGACTCTTGCTTTTATAATATTAATAAGCAATTACATTTTTTCAGTAAAATCAAAATTTTGTAAATTCTGAATACTGAGTACTCATTTTGATGTAAGATATGAGGCTACGTTGGAAAGTTACATAAATTCTACGTGCACTACATCAGTAAGAGTATAATACTTTTCCGAAGATGAAGAATTCTATCCATTAACATTAATCGAAATGTACATTTTGTTTTTTTTTTTTAGTTTTATGTTGAATTATTAGTGATAGAAACTCTTACAAAGTAGTTAATCAATTACTGGAAACATTCTTTAGAAAACACCAGTTAAAATAATTACGAATTCAGTCAGTTAATATTGTAAAAAAAAAATTGTTAATTTTAGAAACTATGTGTAATGTCAAAATTTTTTATATTTTTCACATAAGAATAATTTTTTTTATTTTTTCTATTTATTCGTTATTTCGAAAGTTGAAAATATTTTCTTTTAATTAACTTAATATTATTAGTTTTTTTTAATTTATTCACTATCTTTACTGAAATATTTGACTATTTAAGTACCCGAGTTGTATTTTAAATGATTTTTATGTTTAATGCTCTTAAAAATAATTATTTGCGTTAAAATAATATTGAGAAATATTTTTTAAATTTACTGATATTTTTTCATTACTTTTATTTAACCTTCTACGATATATGTATTTTGTTTAAGTTTACTGTTCTATCCTTGGAACAATTCCAAAAAAAAAGATCTTTATAAGAGCACTCCAACATTATTTTACGTATAGCTATATTCCATTGAGACTCTAGCATTCCTTGTTTATCCGGGGATAATACAATTAGATAAATTCATACACACACCTTAGATCGTTCTCGACCGAAATAAATTCCATTCAAATTTATTAG
This sequence comes from Lycorma delicatula, assembly GCF_047948215.1. Classification (NCBI taxonomy): domain Eukaryota; kingdom Metazoa; phylum Arthropoda; class Insecta; order Hemiptera; family Fulgoridae; genus Lycorma; species Lycorma delicatula. The sequence goes on from NC_134455.1 coordinate 337,407,623, forward strand.
TACGCGTATAAATTAATCGATAAACAAATAATTTATATACTGCGACTACTGCATCATTCCTGTGAGTAAAAAATAAACTGTGTCGCACGAATGTATAATATTAAAGCTAAAATTCACGTGCACGCGCAAGTATAAAAATCATAACTAGAAGTGAGGTAATAAGACAGAAAAAATTCACGTCACGAAATATAAGTTAATTTTTATATTTTATGGCGCTATGTGATTAACTAAAAAAATTGATGTGGACACCACATGACTTCCTTGTACGCATATTTAATTACATGTTCACATGTTTTTAAAATGAAAAGTACATAAAATTTTATTTCATTAATAACTTCTGATATTTTTTCATATCTTTTTTTTATTATTATTGAATTATTATTTATCGTAAAACTTTTTCTACAATCGGAGGTTAATAATTATTAATAAATCAATGTATTTAAATTAAAAAACGAAAGTCAAAAAATGAAGATAAAATCTGATTGGAACCGATGTGCCTTCCCCTAAGATCCAAATATTTCGTTAATTAAAATTTTATTTGGCTATAACTCTGAAACCAATGAAAATAAGTACCACTTATGATGCATCGTTGAAAAGCACTCAACGAGGGCTTATTACTGCAGTTAAGAACTTTTCGCGATCACAGTACTTTCTTTACTTCGTACAAAGAAGTAAAAACGTTATCACTTTAAAATCAAGGCTACTAAGCATCGATATTGTTCGATTAATCGCTTATCGATATCATGATTACATAATAATATTAATCAGTCCTTTATGAAAATAGTTGTGTTTGGGATAATGCTAAGGCAATGTTAAGAGTTCAAAGAGAATGGATTAATTTTAGTGTAATATTGAGGCCACATAAGTCGAGAAAAGCCTCATTGTTGGACATGGATAAATATTTAATAAGAAATGTAAATGTTTGAATATCTTAATGTTGCAGTAATGCCGATATAACGTAGTCATTAAACATTTATATTTAGATTATATTGTTCTTCCTCAGTTTTGTATTATAAAGTTGTCCATTTTTTTCTTGCATATTATTACTATTATATTGCTATTTGCGTGTATTTATGTTTTTTCTGGCTACTGTTGTCACTTTTTTGACTGAATGTTTTATATTGTCTCGTTTCATAATAGTTTATAATTGGATCTCGGTCTGTTTTGTGCGATTGATAATTTAAATAAACAAGATATTACAAAAATGTAATGCATTATAAAGCTATTTTTAACCCTTCGTCTTAAAAATTCTTTGTCACTAATATTACGTAGTAATACAGGTAACACCGAAATAAAAATAAAAAACAAAAAAACGTACAATTACTATTTAACCTTTATAAAATTCATTTAAGAACGATTGAACCTCCTTACAAATCCCTCCCCAAAACTTTTAAGTAATTTCTTACGTGAAATTTTATAAAACATAATTATGTTTTATTCAATAAAAATGTTTCAAATTCTTTAACGAATTACAGCATAGGTTTCCTTAAGCCAAACGAAATTTCTAAAGCTTTTGTTTATCGACAAAATAGGAAGAAACGCTAATATTAGTTACAAACATATTTTTATATTGTTATTGTTAACACTATAAAACGTCTTTACTACATAGGAACTGTCTGTTTCTATTGTATCACAACAGAAACAGACAATCTCTATGAAGTACAGGACGACATCGTCACTGTAAGACCGATTATCGCTTAAATTTAAACGAACATGACATGTTTATTCGTAGAAGTACATTGGGCTAAGAGGAAACGGCAATCGAAAACCGCTTCACTCACCACTCCTCTTAATAATCCTGGCATTGAATCTTGTTATTCTTATGATCGCTTGCTTTTAGGGGAGTGACTCGCGACTCATATCTAAATAATATTATTATTAAATTTGTATAACTTATTTTTTACCTTGAGACGAACAACCATTTAGAATTAATTCGGTTTTAAATTATTGTTGTTAGCACATTCTACAATGAACACTTTTTACAAGTACATACAAGTACGAAATACTAATTTACATATTTACTATAAATGACATTTAATTTTACAATAAAAAATTACTATTTTTAAAATATAATAAACATAGTTATTTTGAAACCCATCAGGACTTAAAGAAAATATAAAATAAAGAAAATATTAAAAAATAAGTTTCACTACAAGTAGTAACAAGCTTCAGGTAAAACGTTTG